>NC_092458.1:114510572-114784873 GCF_047495875.1 Pithys albifrons albifrons | reverse complement strand
CCTTGCAGCATTTTAGCCCCATCATCCCTGAGGCCTGCAGGACACAGGACCACGAGGAAGCTCCAAATAAATGGAATAATTCAGTACTTCAACCTTAAATATTCAAAGGTCGTGGCTTGCCTCCCTTCCCCTATGATTTCTGCATAATACAAATTATTTTTTTTAATGTAGTGATATTTTAATGTAGTGTATCCCCGTGTTTGCTTTCACAGAGATGTGTTTGAAAAATATTCTCAGTTCATTGATCTGGAAACATTTTATTTTAATTAAAAAATGCCAGCAGAGATCCTCACATGTCTGTGAGAATTTCAGGAGACACAAAATAATCAAATTATGAGGTGTTGCCACATCACTCCTGGCGTGACTTCTCTGTGTCTCCTACAAGATCCTGAAACACCAAAGGATTTGATTTGCTTTTATTTTTCCCTTGAAAAAAACCAATCTGATTATCTATCAAAACATTTCTCCTCCTATAAGGAATATTGCAGGCCCTTAATACACTTTGTTATTACTAATGGCAATTATATCAGAAATGGAGCAATTTTTGGTTTGTTTTTTTAAGACCTTTGAGATTTAAAATGACCCAAATTTTTATTTAAAGCAATCACAGTGGAAGTCAGGAATTATAACAGGATAACAAAATCCCACCCAGAATGGCCTCTTTCAACCCCAATAACCAGAGAGACTCCACTTTCATAAGCAGATGTCAGAAACTCTATAAAATATAGATTTTGGCTGCACTTTCTGAGGAAGCAGTCAATGTTTGCTGACACAATCAATCATTCAAAGTGCCTTTCTCAGGAATTTATGACAGTTACATCACCCAAATTACAGAAAAAATTCCGAGATCAGAAATAATCCCCAGAAACAGGAATAGTATAAATGTCTCTTAAACTGTTTGTGCTTCAAAACTCAATTTTATTTCTCAGAAGTGAACTGCAGCTTATAAATGCAATAAATTGAGGCTGAGGAACTGACTTAAATCTGCATTATCCTTTCTTTTGCTTTCATGGCTTGAAGGCTCCTGCTCCTTCCTCTCTTCAGGTCTCTGGAGTCCCTTTCTCCTTTCAGGGACTTTTGTATTTCTAGTAATTCCTATTCAAGTGTTTCCACAAACTCAGCTCTCTTTTCACCCTTAATTTTGTAAGAAGAGACAGAGGGTGGCAGTTCTTTCATTTTTAGACTTTGTGGCAATGAGGTGCTGTTTTCTCCATCCTAAAAAGCATCAAATGCTCTGTGAATGATCCTTGAGAGGCTGGAAATACTAAGGAAAGATGCACCATGCAAAGCTCCTGGTGGAACTTGATGTTAAAATGTGTCTGTAGTAACTGGACTAATTCCCTTTTACACCCAAACCTGTCTAGATTCAGCTTGAAAAGGTTTTCTCTGTTTAGGCCTCTCAAAACAAAACTGCTGCTGGACTCAGAGGGTGATGTCTGGCAAAGAGGAAGGCTCTCTTCAGAGAGAATAGGAGTTGTAAATAGAATTCAAAGAAGTGTAATATTGCTGGATGAGGGAGAAGAGCCACAACCGGGAGATTTATTGTGCTGTGGAGGGTTCTCTCCTGGGGGGAGATGTGAAAGCCCCATCATTTGGCATCATTTGAAGCACAAAAGAATGGCATGGAAAAGTGGCAGGGAGATAAAATGGATGGACTGATAGATCTTTACAACTGCAAATCTACAATTCTCTGGCTTGGAGGTCCCTGTTGCTTCATTAGTGCCATTAGTTTTGGCTGAATTGTTATGAATTGTGCAAAATGAAGTCACTGGATGTGTCTGTGCTGCACTGTGGGCTACACACACAGTGTGGAGGAGTAATCCACTAGCGGTGTAAATCTGTCATATTAAAAGAAAAAAATTAAATCCCTTACATTTTTAAATGTGGCAAAATACCTCCTGTACAGCAGGTTTATATCAGAGAACAAAAATCCCTGCAGTTCTGCTGTTCAGTATCACTAAGTCCTGGAATTACCCATTGGAGAGAAATTAGAGTTGCAATAGCAGAGATGGCAAAGAGGACACCAGTTGCAGAGCACACATTTCCAGGAGGGAAAATTAGGCAAGTGTATAAACAAATGTGATTTTCATACAGAATATCCCCCTATTTAATGTTTCTAATATATATAAATTAATGTCTAGCAGTTGAGTGGGTTTATTAGTCTGGCAATTGCAGCACAGCAATTTGATGGTTCTGTTCAGTCCCTGGTTTAATTTCCAGTGGAGAACTTAAGGAAAGCATGAAGATATCTGTAATTTTAGTGAGGTCTCTCTCAAATCCTGAGTTCCTGTTCAGTTCCAGCTCTTGTCTTCATCAAGCTCCAGTGAAGACAACACCTTTTCTCACCTGGATAATGAAGACAGGCACAAGCTGTCCTTTCTTGGATTACAACTCAAGACTGTCATCAGTAGGAGCTCCTTTTTGCATTCTGCCTTTTCCCTTTCTTTCTTTTTATTTTCATTTGCCTGCAGACCCCAAACAATCTCAAGGAGTTGGAGCATGAACTCTTTTGACTCTGAGATTGCTCAGCTTTGTATCAGGAATGGTGACAACTCGAGCCACCAACCCCCATGTCTGGTCAGGACCTGCCTTCTCAGTTGGCACAATCAGCAGAAAGTGGGTTTAGTGCTCTGATATCTCAGCAAACTGATAAAATGTTATAGCAACAAAAATTAAAACACCTTAAGATAGTAAATATTTATGGGTTTAAAGTCAAATAAGAGCAGATTTATTTATTGGGGAAAAATACTGATATTTCCCTTCAGAAATACAGTGTTTAGTCCTATAGATTTGGAGTTCTGTTTAATATTCCTGACTACTTATTTCATTGCATGTACAGCAGTTCTGTTCTTTATGGGCATTGACAGAACAGCTGCATTTTGCTGCTCCCACAGAAAAGATAAATCAGTGTTATCTCTAAGTTATCTGAGAGCTGATTTCTGGTTGTTTTGTGTGTTGTTTTTTTCATGGAACTCTTGGTCAGGCTGTGCTTGGTCTTCTGGTAAAATTAATTTACTGGGGGCTGGTGAGTATCCAGGATTTTTGCTTGGAAAACACCTACAATTCTTGCATTAAGCAAGTTCAGAGAATTGTGTTCTATTGATCCATACCAGGCTTAGTCACACCACTTAGACTTAATAGCATTGTCTGATGTAGCTCAGCTGAATTGCAGGTCATAAATTCTTCCTCTGCCACATAATGTGTTTATTGATGCTCATGTTTAAAGAAGTGACTTAGGTAAATAATCCAGTTTGTAACATGAAAAGCAAGAAAACTTTCCTCAGATTGCCAATTTTGCTGCTCTTTCTCTTAGGAAACATTTTTGGTTTGTTTGCCCATTTGTAAATCAGAATAATTATTGAAATGCTTGTTTAAAACCTGGATTTTAATTCCTCTCACATTTAACAAAAATTCTGAATATTAAGGGATACAGATCTATAATGAATGTAACTTATTTTTTTCTCTTGTAACTTAATTGCACAAATCATTTTGATGCTTCAAGGCAATATTTGAGCAGATGTGAAAAAAGAATTTGCATGTCCCCAAAGTGTGATATTGTACCCAGGACAGGGAAAGGCAGCTCAGCTCAATGTGCTCACAGCTCTGCTCAGTTAAATAAGGTGTTTATTTTTCTGCTGTTCCCCAAATAATTGAAGCAGCTTTCCAAGATGGATGAGTATGTAAAGACATGACCTGCTTGCACATCTTTGTGTTTCATGCCAAAGGGATTGGAATATCACAAACCATCTAATAAGTTTGAAAGTGCTGGAAGGTTTGAATGGCATCCAATTTGGGCTGTTGTTTGGGGAAAAGTGCCAAATTTTTTCTCAGTGACATAAAATAGCTTAGAATGAAGAAAGAGCAGCAATAAAAGTGCAAGGGAAGGAGATAAACTGAGACCCAAATTCACAGGAAAAATGTGATATCTCTTTCTATTTACTGCAGGTGTCGTGTTTGACAACTCAGAGTCTGGAAGATGTTCTTTTTAAGGTAAACTTTTCCTCACCTTAATTAGGGAAGTTCTGGATACATATATTTAATTTCATCAATATGACAAGCACTGGCAAGATGCTTTTAATAGAAGAGAATAGAGAAATATAAAATGAAATACAGCTTTGTACTCTTAAGTCTCCTTCTGACTGTGCTGCAAAATGAAGGTGCCCCAGACTGACCTGCTGGAGAGTTTGAAAAGGATTGACTGAGAAAACTTTGCTAATATTGATTAATTTTAATTTATCAGCCTAGAGGAGCAGGGGGAGAAAGGTAGGAAGGAAATCCCCCCTTTTTCCAGAGCTGCACACCCAGAGTAGGTTGCACTGATCCTCAGCAAGGGGAAAAATGACAATAAACTCACATATTCTAAATTATTAAATATTCTAATTATTAAAGTTCAGTCACCACTAGTGACCAGCCCAATGAAACATAATTTCTTTTTAGCCAAAACTAAACCCCGTGTTGGGGGCAGAGTGACAGCAGGAAAGCAAACATTTCACCTCTTCATTCGTAGCATTATTTTTGTGAATTCCAAATTTCCTTAAACTCATGGAAATTATTTCTCATGAACTACTGACTTTATTTTATCCTTCTAGCTGAAAAAATCAGTTTAAATCCCATCCACTTGAAATATTTCCAGCTTTGCTCCACTTGTATTACCTTCTCTTTTATGCAGCTCTGACCATGTTTTTTGTAACAACAGAATGTCCTTGCAGTTTATGGAATTAATCTGGAAACATTTATCTTTCTTTTGTTTTAATATCACAATGTGGAGTTCTGCTAGTTCCTTAATATGACTTTATGTTTGAAAATATGAGGAAATTTAAAAAATACTATAAATGTTTAATTCCTGTTGTTCTTTCAGTATTTATTAGACATTAATATTTAATAATGGCCACTGATTTTTATGATAGGAAACATTTTCCAAAAAGTGCCTTTTCTATTTATCCTTTTAACTTCCTGAGAAATCAAACTACAACATATATGAAATAGAGGATAATTTTTTGTGGTCTTTTTTTTGGTCCATGCTAAATGGGTGAATTAATTTTCTTTCAGAACATCATTTTGAACAACTTGCTAATCAATATCTGACTCATTAAAAATAGAGAATGAAAACAACAGCATTACCTTTACAATCACAGTTGTCTTGTCTTTATATTTGCAAAGATTCTTGTGAACAAAAAATTAAGACACAGAGATTTTGTAGCTTTATTGGGGCAGTAAATGTGTGGAAGAATAGAAGTTCTGCCCTTTGAGTAAATGGAATAAGAGTTCTGGCTGCAGAATGAGGACCACAAAGCTGGAAATTAGGAATAGCACAGCAAATAATGATAATATAAATGAGTAAAAGCATGTCAAGTGAAATTTAGAAGTATCATCTAAAGCTTCATGAAGAAAAAAAAAGGATGGAATGCTACACTAATGACACTGGAGCAACAAGAATGTTATTAGTGGTGTGAAATATGACCTCTGAAAAATTGGGGTTTTTATAATGCTTAGTGAGCATTGACTACTTAGTGACTGTGAGAGCTGTGGTCCCTGTGTCAGCAAGTGGTTTTAGTGTGCAAAGCAGGTTAATCAAGCAGTTGATCATGCTGGAAACATCCTAAATCAGATGCACTTTGGAATGAAAAATATATCATGGCTAAATCTGTGTGTCACCACGTCCAAAATGCTGTCAGTGTTTGCCCAGTCTTGTACATCTTTATTCTACACTGCGATTTAAAAGACAGATCATCCTTCTGACTCATCCAAACTGGGTTTGTTCATTATCCAGAAGTTTGCAAGACATTTTGGTGACACTACTATAAAGAAAAAAGGAAATAAAGCATGTGCACTCATTAACCAAGTGTCAGCCTACAAATTAAATTCCTGCCACTTGGAGTTATGTGAAAAACAAAATAAAATTCAGGACTGCAGAGGGATGAAGAACTTCATCTCATCTTGGCAAACATTACTGAATGTTCATATGAATTCCTTCATTAGGTGGTGTAACAAAGGAACCATTGGAAAAATCTACTGTGCTTACAGTCTCAGACTGTCATTTTTTCTGACTGTAGAAGCCTCATAAAGCTGGAGCTATAAATTATAGAGAGCTGGTAAATGATTCAAAGCAGTTTAGGTAATTATTGCTCATGTATCATGGCATAGTTAGCAGCACACAACATTAGTTTGTGTGTTACCATGGATCAGAATTGGCTGATCACTCACATTTTCCTCCTTTAAATAAACTCCTCATGTGTATTTTGTCATTAACTCTATCAGCTGATAATCAGCACACCTTAAAAATATTGATCACATTTTGTGTTCTTTTACTATTTAATTTCTTATTTCTCGTGAAGAAATTGTAACTGAAACTATAACTCTCCTTCTAATCAACATCCTGTTCCAATAAACAGGAGGGGGGTTAAAAAGCCCTGGGGTTATTTGGGCCCTTCTCTTTACAGCCCATTTGCCTCACACTCTAAATGTCAGATTTTCATCCAGAAATCAAGCAGTGTCTTGTCATGGAAACCTTTTCAGGCCATGCAAGGAATCCATGGAAATCCATTCCAGAGGAAAATAATGTGGACTTTGGTTCCTGCATGTCATGGAAACCTTTTCAGGCCATGCAAGGAGTGAATCCATGGAAAGCCATTCCAGATGATGACAATGAGGAGTTTGGTCCATGAGTGTCACTGAAAATCTGCTGTTTAGCAAGAAAGTAGTTCTTGAAATTCAACTTAAGCAATGCAGTTCTTTGAAAGCAGTTTAGGAAGGGCAACTGCTGAGTGGAATTACCTTAAAAAGTGATCCACTGAGAATGTTTTTAGATATCTCATCTCATCTGCTGCAGTCAGGATGGAGCTGAGTTCAGCTTGTCAGGCAGAAGGATTGTACAGGAGGATTTAGCTCAGTTGGTTAAAACTTGGTTGTATAATGCCAAGGTCATGGGTTCAATCCCCTGTGTGGGCCATTGACTGAAGAGTTGGACTCGATGACCCTTGTGGGTCCCTTCCAACTCTGAATAGTCTGTGATCTGTGATTCTAACCAAATGGACACCTGGAAATGGAGAGAGAAATTTCTTTGCTAATACCTATTTTCTCATTGTTGAGTGAATTCTGATTAATAAATGCACAGACCAAGAACCTGGGGATTAAATCCTTCAGTATTCTTGGCTTTGTGAATGTCTGAGGAACTGCATAAAATGCTACAAAACATAACTCAATACTTAAGTCCTTGTTCTTTTAAAAGCCATCAGTGATTTCACAACATGCCACACAAGGGGATGTTTGAGACATTCAGTCCAATTTAAATCCATCGTGAACATACAGAGCAGACTTGAATTTCACACTGTTCATAATCATATATTTAAATAAATATTGCCTCCATTTTGAGCAGGCTCAGTGACTGTATCTGCTGATTGTCAAGATAATCTGATTTATATTGAAAAAAATCATTGCTTGCAGCAGTTCAAAATAGATTATTATAGATTATTAGTTCAAAATAGATTATTATAAAACCCTGCAACACTGTCCTGCCTTTTCTTTAACAACTGTGTTATTAAACTTCAGAAATACAAACTCTCAGTACTACTTGGTTATATAGACTTTGTGCTGTATGAATAATTTCCTGTTATTTATTTTTATTTGGTAGAACACAAGACAGTTCAAAGACTCTAAAAGCTTTCAAGCTACTTGAATAACATGCTACTCTGGAGGAAAAAAAAGTTCATTCATTAATAACCTTAATATAAAAATGGAATTTGAGAATGATGGATCCCTTCCCTGTTTCCTTCTCTACTCCCTGCCAGTATGAATAAGGTTTTATATAGAAATTAATCTCCTGTAATTTTTATAGTAATGAAGAATTAAATAGGGGGAAGATGCATGTCCATAAATAACAGGTATCATCTGCCTTTTATCAGTCCTACAGGTATTTAAAGACTATCAAAATTCAAAAATTTTCATTATTTTCCAGCATATTCCTCCATCTTTCGGGGACAGGAAGGCAAGTTGGGGGAGGAGACTTGGAGGTTTGATTTTATTTATTCCTTGATGTCTGCATTGCAATTTAAGCTCTGCCCTGGGAACAGAAATTCTCAATATTCAGTGAAAAACCCCTGCAGGTGAGTCAGGTGTCTGTCAGCTGGGCTTTGGAATCCATTGGGAATGTGGAATTTGTCTTTCTGTTGGAACAAAGTTTGTGGAGTTCCTCCTAAGGTTGTGACAAATCAAAGAGCCATTCCAGTGATAACTGAAGAGCCCAGGGAGCAGATGGGCCAGGAAAATATGGGATATGAAGCTGAACATGGGCTTGGAATGGACATTGCTCATTTAAATTTATTTTTCTTCAATTTGGCTTCATATATTTTCCTTATAATATAGTAAAATGCAGACTTTTGTTTCAAATTTGGTGCATTTTCAGTATTGGTTACTACTGATTGTCCACTGGTTTTCCCTAATTTTTTTCCTAGGCATAAATGAGAGAATTCAGGATGTGCACAATTCCCACCTACGTGTCTAATATTGTCATTGAATGGCAGAATATTTACAGATAGTACCAAATACTCAAAAATGTCAAATGTGTTCTCGTTTTCTACTCCAGCTAAATCAAATACTCTAAAAAAAATTTAAAAAGAAAAAAGAAAAGAAAGGAAAAGAAGAAAAAAAAAGAAAAAAAGAAAAGAAAAGAAAAGAAAAGAAAAGAAAAGAAAAGAAAAGAAAAGAAAAGAAAAGAAAAGAAAAGAAAAGAAAAGAAAAGAAAAGAAGAAAAGAGAAAAGGAAAAAGAAAAGAAAAGGAAAAAATAAAAGATAAAAGGAAAAAATAGTAGAGAAAAGGCAAAAAAAGGAAAAAAGGGAAAAAGGAAAAGAGGAAAAAAGGAGAGGAAAAAGGGAGAGGAAAAGGGAGAGGAAAGGAAAGGAAAGGAAAGGAAAGGAAAGGAAAGGAAAGGAAAGGAAAGGAAAGGAAAGGAAAGGAAAGGAAAGGAAAGGAAAGGAAAGGAAAGGAAAGGAAAGGAAAGGAAAGGAAAGGAAAGGAAAGGAAAGGAAAGGAAAGGAAAGGAAAGGAAAGGAAAGGAAAGGAAAGGAAAGGAAAGGAAAGAAAGGAAAAAAAGAGAAAAGAAAAGAAGGAAAAAGGCTTAAGTGAGTTCTCATGGAGAACACTAAATATTCAATATTTAATGAACTGTAAATTTGGGTCAGTAAATATTCTCTATTTGCTTTCAAGGCTTTGTCTGTCCCGTTGCCTCCATTGCTGTGAGTGATGCCATAATTCATAGTCATCCTCATGCACTGCCATTTCCCTCCTCCCACCCCTCTCCTGATTAACATTTGGATTTATATATGCCACTGGAAATGAGTTCACTCTGCTTATTAAACCACAGTTAATTTGATGCACAGGAGGTTTTTCTTACAGCTTTTTTCTTTTTAATACTGGGAGTTGATTTCTTTTATTTTTGCCCACCAAACCTTTCACTGTGCACACGCTGCACTCTCCTCAGAGCAGAATTCTGAAGAACAAAACCTTCAGGTTTCACAAGAATTTCCAGGGTTTTATTTTGAACCTTGTTGTTTTGATAGTTCTTTATTCTGTCAGCAAGGACTGTAAGAGGATGGTGCTCAGGGGAAAGGGAGGTTTATACCACTACAAAGTCAGGGTTTTTATCAAGATCCCTCATGCTTGGGTTCTGCCTTTCTCTAAAAAGTCTTGTCTAACTACACATTCTGTCAATCATTCCAAACTGAAGATCTACAGCCTTCATTCAGTCCCTAAGAAAAACCAGACAAGACATCCTAACAAAATAACTGTGGGGATCAGCACTCTATTCTGCCACTTACACCTGAAAATGATAGAAAATCTATAGATTTCAATTCTTTTTTCTTTATGTGCAGAGCTGTGCCTTCTACCTGCAATAACATGGATGCTTCCAGTTTTCCCAACACTCTGTTGGTGTATTTTGTCACCTGGCAAATTCAGTAATTTTGGGGTTTTTATGTTTATTGTGTTGCATGCAGAGCACCCCTTTCCTCCTAAAACACAGGTGATCAAGAAAACATTAATTATTGATTAATGCTTTGCCTAATAAGATCTAAACATATTTATAATTGCTCTCCTTTGGCAGAAAAAAATATTAACATTCCCCAGGTGGCGACAGTGATCCAAATCCATCTGAAGATATGAGTGACTCCAAATTAGCTGTATAGAACCAGCTCCAGCTTGCTGAGTGCCTGACCTGAGAAACACTGAAATAAGGTGAGTGAAAATGTGGGAAAAGGAAGTGGCTGAAGGTGAGTAAACTGAGGGCAAAGGGTGTGGTAAGCTTGGTGAATTTTTCAAAAGCTGCCTCAAAGTAGAGTCACCATTACAGCAACCAGCGACAAGCAGACCATATTCCCATCAACACTTTCTGTACACTGACCACATTGCCATCATCATTTTCTGTACTCTGAGCAGACAATCCTTTTCTTAAAGTGACCTCTGAATGGGTTTGTAGTTGCCAGAGGACACTGGACTGGAGCACAAGTGCTGTGGGGAGAGGCTGAGGGAGCTGGGGGCGTTTAGCCTGGAGAAGAGGAGGCTCAGAGGTGACCTCAGCACTGTCTGGAACTCCCTGAAGGGAAGTTCTGGCCAGGTGGGGGTTGGTCTCTTCTCCCAGGCACTCAGCAATAGGACAAGGGGGCACGATGGGCTCAAGCTCTGCCAGGGGAAATTGAAGTTGGAGAGCAGAAGGCAATTCTTTGCAGAGAGAGTGCTCAGGCATTGGAATGGGCTGCCCAGAGAGGGGGTGGATTCCCCATCCCTGGAGGTTTTTCAACTGAGCTTGGCCATGGCCCTGAGTGCCATGATCTGGTAAAGGGACTGGAGTTGGACCAAGGGTTGGACTTGATGATCTTGGAGGTCTTTTCCAACAAAATCCATTCTATGATTACAGCAAGCAGTAACAAGCACACCATATTACCACCATCATTTTCTGTACTCTGAGCAGGGAATACTTTTCTTAAAGTGACATCTGAATGGGCTTGTAGTTGCCAGAGGACTCTGGAAAGTTATTGCTTTGGTCATGTTTGTCTGGGGCAGTTTTCCCTTTATCCTTTCAGGAGAGTCTCCCAGGCTTGTTCTATAAATCTTTGTTCCTGTATGGCCTTCCAGAGGAATCAAGGGTGTCTCCTGCTTATTGTTTTTGGTCCGATTCTCTCCTCTTCAAGGATTCTCTCAAGGAAAAACAACAGATATCATATTATTTCTTTATCTACATCAAACCTGGGCTCTATATATGATTCCATGCTCTCTCACTAGCAAATAAATTGCAAAATCACCACTCTAGCAAAGCAACCAGGAGCTTGAAGGAGGTGGGAAATAAAGAAATGCACTTTCAAACAAAAGCAGGGCTCTCAAACCCAGCAGAGAAATTTCTCTGTAGGCTGTGCCATGTGCAGGGCAGCACCAGAATGTATTATCTGCCACAGCTGAGACTCACTTTAGTGAGTCCACTTTAACCCAAGTTGAAGCAAATCAGCACAGTTTATCTTCAATCTGTAAACTAAATTGGGTAAAATTTCATTGTCTTTCAAACAGTCACTTTGGTGGCTCCCATCCATTTCTAACAACAAACACAAGGTTAAGAGGCAAATCTTTTGAAACTCAGAGGATGCCAAATAGTTTCTGCAGAGGATGATGGATGTTTACATGATGATTTTCTGGGGGTTTTTTCAGCTTACATATTGACAAGCCTCTGAATACAAACCAAAGACATCTTGTATATTTATCCACACTGAACAAACACTTGGTTTAGCCCCTGGCTGTCTGTGTGCATGATCCCTGTTTCACACAACCTCTTTTCCTTAGCTACTCCCTCCCCCAGAACTTCAGACCTGATTTCACAGTGCTGCTGACCCCTGCCTTGTGCAAAGACAGCTTCTCCCAGGGGAATTAGAATTACAGGAAAAAGTAAATACTGCTGCTTGGAAAACTGTACAGGAATGCAGAGTGATTTTTAAAATGATTACTGGTGATACAAAGTGTTGAATAACTGCACTGTTTATCATCTAAATTACTTTTATCATATACTCCAGGTCATTTATGAAGTCTAAATCTCATCCTGCTTTGTCTTTTGTGTCTCAAACCTGTGTATTTTAATTTTATAGGTCTAACCTGTTCTGCCTGTTGAAAGAAGGGGCTTTATCATAGGAAGGGAGCTCTTAAAATCAAGCCAGTATTTTGCTTCTTAGACTTTTCATGCCATCTTCCAACTCAAATGTTTTTATGCTACTTGTCTGCAATTAGACATTTTTAAACTGAACTCTGCAATTCTCAAAATTTCAAGTTTCAAGGCATGCCCTTCATCAAGTTGAATGTGATGGAATGCAGTTTGTCTCTCTGTAATACTCTTATCAAATATGCACAAATCTCCTGCTTGACAGAGATATGGTGCCCCTCAAACCTTTTCTCTTCCAGTACTGAAAGAGAACTGGAAACCTTACTCCAAAATTTCTACATTTTCCTCTGAGTCAATTATCTTTTCACTCATTATGGTTGTTTATTTCTCCTTACATTTTAAGAACAACCAGAAGAGAAATCCACTTTTGCTTGCAGTGAGTGCCTCAATCAACACCATCACATTCTCCAATCAGGCATTTTTTCTGTGCTGAAGTTGGTTGCCAGCAGAAGTTTAATATCTTTTTTAAGACAGTGGCTTTAAACAGCAGAGAGAGACAGAAAAGACAGAGAGACCTTTTATAATTTCACACTAATGTAATTAAGTGGGAGAGGAGAGAATGGAAAAAGCAGGATCTCAGTGAAGCTGAGAATATATTGCATGGTAGTTTAGAGCAGTTCCCTGAGCAAGGCTGGTTAACAGGCCTGCAATGTTTGATTGGTAACAAGGATTCGTAATCAAATTTGATATCAAAATGTCACATGTGGTGTTTTGTGTGCTCATGGCTCTAAATCTGGACTATCAGTAATTTTGTCTAAATAGAGAGTGAAGTGACCACAGAACCCAGTGAGCAAATCTTCCTTTTCTGTAAACTAAGAATGACATGCCAGCCATGCCTGTTATTCCCTGCCATTTACCCAGACACACTTTTGGAATAATCTCCCTTTTGTAAGGATGTCTGGGTACACAAATTTTCATAGAATCAGAGAATGGATTGGGTTGGAAAAGACCTCCAAGATCATCAAGTCCAACCCTTGGTCCAACTCCAGTCCCTTTACCAGATCATGGCACTCAGTGCCACGGCCAAGCTCACTTGAAAAACCTCCAGGGATGGGGAATCCACCCCCTCTCTGGGCAGCCCATTCCAATGCCTGAGCACTCTCTCTGCAAAGAATTGCCTTCTGCTCTCCAACTTCAATTTCCCCTGGCAGAGCTTGAGCCCATCGTGCCCCCTTGTCCTATTGCTGAGTGCCTGGGAGAAGAGACCAACCCCCACCTGGCCACAACTTCCCTTCAGGGAGTTCCAGACAGTGCTGAGGTCACCTCTGAGCCTCCTCTTCTCCAGGCTGAACACCCCCAGCTCCCTCAGCCTCTCCCCACAGCACTTGTGCTCCAGTCCCTTCACCAGCCTTGTCGCTCTTCTCTGGACTCGCTCCAGCACCTCAGTATACTTTCTGAAATCAAAGTGCTGTAATTGCATCTAATCCAGTCAAATTCCTTTTTGTTAAAGTTCACACTGTGAGACTAATGAACCTAAAGCACTGAAATCATTCTCATCACACACAGTTAGATCTGTTTACTGAATCTGCATTGTTTCATGCCCAGAAGTTAAAAAAAATAAAATAAAATAGGAAAAAATCACAGCACCAAGACGCAAAACACATCAACTCAATCATTTCCCCTCCATGAAACAGTTTAAACTGTGTTTGAACAGCCAGGGCAATGTAAGCAATGTTTCCCTGACTGACTTTTAATTTCAAAGACTGTTTGCCTGATGAAAAGTGGTTTAAAGGATAATGAAACCAGAAGGCGAAAAGTCAGTTTTTTGAGATGACACAGTTCCAAACAGCTGACAGACTTATGGAATAGAGGCATCCAGAAGCTTCAGAAAAAAAAGCCATTCTGGCTGGCACACAACTGTCCTTGCAGATTTTTTTTTCCTACCCTGTAGGTGGGAAATTGCCTTCTAAAAATCATTCACAAGGTCACTCTTACCCTGGTCATCCAGTTCCCCCTTCAAAATATGTTCTGCCATGGCATGAGCAAATAACTGACCAACAAGCAATGAAGTTCTCAGGGAGTTGGAAAAATTGACCCTGAGATCAGCTCAGCTGGTTAAAACTTGGCTGTAATAATGCCAAGGTCATGGGTTCAATCCCCTGGGTGGGCCATTGACTGAAGAGTTGGACTCGATGGTCCTTGGGGGTCCCTTCCAACTCAGAATAGTCTGTGAGTCTGTGAAAAATGGGTGTACTTTGATCTGCCCTGGTCTTCACATCCTAATACACCTGTGCTTTGAAGCAGTGTTAGATATATTGCTAAATAAAGCAAAATAAAATCACACTTTTTTCCCAACCCACAAGTTTCATCATGGTCTCTCTGCTCAAAAGCCCAAGTAAATAGATCTCCCCATGTGATCTTCAAGAAGCATTTTGAGATTCAGGGAACTGTTTTGCTCCTCACTCTGTAGAAAACAAAGCCAGACTGGACTGCAAAACTGTAAATCAGTGTCAGAACACACCAATTGCCCAAGCAGGGAGTGCCTCTTCACCCCTCTGCAGTTCCAGAGCTCTCTCTTGAAAAGGGACCACAGACAAGATGCAAAGGAGAGAATTGCCAAATGAAAGCTCTTCCACACATTTTTTTTGCCACACAACATTCTTTTCTTTGCTATTGACAGTTCTGCACCTGGGAAAGGAAGACTCTTCTCACTCTGCCCTCTTGGTGCCTCCAATAAAATATCATTTTTTTCCATGGCTTTAAACTCATGATAACAGATATTTTTTTGTCTCCTCACCTGCCTGAAGTGAATGGCCTTTACATATCACATCTAGGGTTGGGCGAAATAGGGAACTGTTTTTCCATCACCATTTTCATTGATTTTTTTCTTGGTAGTTTTCAGTTGGTTTTAGCCACTGATAATTACGGATTATCCAATACAAATTTATTGATAAAGTGTCACAGATAAATCCTTGAGAGAGATAATACATAAATTCCCTGTTAAATGGATTATGCAATCAGTTCATCACTTGGAAAAAAACAACAACAACAAAAAAACCAAACAAAAAACCCAAACCCAAAACCAAACAAACAAAGAAAAAAAGAAAAAAAAAAAACAACCAAAAAACAACCAAACCTCAAAACAATATTTGAGGTGCTGCAGCCTCTATGAAAATTCATTTAAAGTGAAATTTGTTAATGCTGGGTGGGATCTTTGACTGCAAAAAAACAACAAAGGCTCCATAACTCAAGGGAATGACACTGAATTGAACCAGGTCATTCCTAGTCAGTCTGCAGGTGTTTGTAAAAAAGGTTCCTTTGCTGCCATTGCAGCCATTCTAATTTCACTTAAATGCATTTTTTTCTCAGTGGGACTTGAATTTGTTGCCCTGTCCATGGGCTCACTTTTGGGATGGATTTGGCAGTTTTGGAGGAAAATGCACACTTTACACGTTACACACATTTCAGAGCTGCAAGGACAGACAGAGATATAATTTCACAAAGTCCCAAATATGCTAAACCTGTTAATCTTAGATCAGTGGATGAAGGGCAGGAAAATTCGAATAATTTAGTGAAGACTTTAATTTCTTATGTTTTGTGATTAACCCTTAGAGAGACATTGGAGAGAAGAAAGAGCCTGGAGTGTTCACTCAGCTTTCTGCCTCCAGAATTTCCTTGTGCCAATGAACAGCACGTAAAAGAACCTGTTTGGGTAAGAAAAAACAGTGGTGAATATTTTATTACTTAAAAAATATTTTTCATATTTTAATATCTTTAAAAATTTTAATACTTTAATATTTTTAAATTTTTTAATATTTAAAAAATTTTAATACTTCAGCAATTTTTAAAAATTTAATATTTAAAAAAAATTTAATACTTTTTATTTTAATATTTTAGTATTTTTAAAAGCAACCTGGTTTCAAATCTAATCCACTACATCCCAAAATACATTACAGTGTACACAGCATAAAAAATATCATTATTTTTTTTAGCCTTCTGTGTTCAGAGTGCTACAAAACTGCCTTGGGTATCTGTGCTTTCAATTAATGTCTGTTTTTCTTTCTATATTTGAAGTGGAAATGTGTTTTAAATGGCTCCTAAATATTTTCTAAAATGGAGATTTTACTGCCTCGTAATGATGAAAATTATTTAACAAAGTCTGATTTAGGAATAATAAAAGGCCAAGTTAACAGAGAAAACCAAACCAAATTGTCTCTTCAGAAGTGTTAGTGAAAAATCTGTTTGGGCCCAATTAGGTTGAAAACCTGGCAGAGGATATAAGAAATCTGAGCACACAATTTCCAGCTTTTCTCAGGTATTTATTGTAACAACAGTGTGCAATTAGCGTCAGTTGTGTAGCAATTTGAGAGATGCTTCCTAATGATGGTGATCCATTCACCGCTTCTGGCTCAGGCAAACTTTTGGCCAGTTTGAATTTTTTGTTTCCATAGAATCAGAGAATCATAGAATGGATTGGGTTGGAAAAGACCTCCGAGATCATCAAGTCCAACCCTTGGTCCAACTCCAGTCCCTTTACCAGATCATGGCACTCAGTGCCATGGCCAAGCTCACTTGAAAAACCTCCAGGGATGGGGAATCCACCCCCTCTCTGGGCAGCCCATTCCAATGACTGAGCACTCTCTCTGCAAAGAATTTCCTTCTGATCTCCAACTTCAATTTCCCCTGGCAGAGCTTGAGCCCCTCGTGCCCCCTTGTCCTATTGCTGAGTGCCTGGGAGAAGAGACCAACCCCCACCTGGCCAGAACTTCCCTTCAGGCAGTTCCAGACAGTGCTGAGGTCACCTCTGAGCCTCCTCTTCTCCAGGCTAAACACCCCCAGCTCCCTCAGCCTCTCCCCACAGCACTTGTGCTCCAGTCCCTTCTCCAGCCTCGTTGCTCTTCTCTGGCCCCGCTCCAGCCCCTCAATCTCTTTCCTCAACTGAGGGGCCCAGAACTGAACACAACACTCAAGGTGTGGCCTCCCCAAGGCAGAGTCCAGGGGAAGGGTCACTGCCCTGGGCCTGCTGGCCACGCTAGTTTGGATCCAGGCCAGGATCCCATTGGCCTTCTTGGCCACCTGGGCACACTGTTGGCTCCTGTTGAGCTCCCTGTCCCTCAGTCCCCCCAGGTCCCTTTCTGCCTGGCTGCTCTCCAGCCACTCTGTGCCCAGCCTGGAGCACTGCAGGGGGTTGGGGTGACCAAAGGGCAGGACCTGCACTTGGCCTTGTTAAACCTCATCCCATTGGAATCAGCCCATCTCTCCAGTCTATCCAGATCCCTCTGCAGAGCCCTCCTGCCTTCCAGCAGCTCGACACTCCCTCCCAACTTGGTGTCATCAGGAAATTTGCTGATGATGGACTCAATCCCCTCATCTAAATCATCAATAAGGATGTTAAACAGGACTGGACCCAACACAGACCCCTGGGGAACACCACTGGGGACTGACTGCCAGCTGGATGCAGCTCCATTCTCCAGCACTCTCTGGGCCCAACCCTTCAGCCAGTTCCTAATCCAGGAGAGGGTACACTTGTCCAGGCCATGGGCTACCAGCTTTTCCAGGAGTTTTCTAATAATTCTGCTCAACAGAAAGATCAGGTGAATCTGATGAAAAATTAGACTTTTTAGGCAGTCACAATTTATCAATGTTGCAACTCCTCACTGCCTTTTTGCAGCTTCCACCTTTGGGCCTTCAACCACTGCCGAATTGAGTGCAGGATTCTGCTCTGATGAAATGTAGAAACCAAATTAAACGAGACCCAGTAATCACAACTATGTGAATATCCATTCAGAAGGAGGTCTGAGCGACATACAGAAAACACATGCAAGAAGGAAAACAAATCTGATGCTCTGGGTATTTTGTTGTAGATTGAAAGGCAGTGGGAAGTTTTGGCTTCATGGTGTGTACTGATGTGGGAAATTAAATTGGTTGGGGTAGCTCCAGGGAGCAAACCATATTTTTGCTTAAGGGTATATAAAATGTCATATTTTTATTCAAAAATGCTAATACTTTGCTACTCTCTTTGCATGTTGTGTTCAGGATTAACATGAAATTCATTGCAGGGAGAACAAATAAACAAACAAAAAGGTGTGTTTATTTTATTCCAAAAAAGAATTACTGCGGCCTTTAAAATGTGCAGAAAATTGAGACCTGTGTCTATATCTGAATAAACAACTCCCAGATTTGAGGCTGACAGAGAATTTCAGCTCCTTTGGACATCTTTGGGGGTGATTTCCTGGGCTGCTTAGGGACATTCAGGGTAGGTCTCATTCAAGTGCTCTCCCAGGAGCACAGAAGAATCATCCCTCCTCTTTTCCTGAGTTTCAGGACATTTGAAACTTTGGGCTTTTGCTACACATTGAATGGGATTTTTGAGTGTCCTGTGACTTGCAGTGTGTGAAGTTCCTCCTGTATTATATATAGAAATGTCATTTATGACCTCATGTGTTAACAGCCAACTGGGAGCTCCCTGAACTCCAAGGAAATCTGAGATTTTTCATGTTTTGCACAGTTCTCAGAGTCTTCTCAAGGAATGATGAAACAACTCCCTTCTAGTGCTGTTTCTCAGGCTTTTCTGGTGCTGCAGCTACTGCTTATGTTGAGTATTTAACCACTCACCGTTACAGATCCCAATTTACTGATGTTCTGACAACTTTCCTCTCTCTCTCCCCCTTTTATCCCCCGAGGTGTAAGACACACAGGAGGGTGTGTGGGAACAAAGTCAGTCAGATGCATTATGAGCCACAGAAGTGCAGAATGAAAGGGCAGGGAAAATATTCAAATAAGCACGTTTGACTCCTCACTGCTGGCATGAAAACCAGAGAGAAAACAGCCAGGAGTTCTCCAAACTGAGTGAGAGAATATGGGGGAGCAGCTGAAAAGGACTCTTTTAGCTCACTAACCTTATTTTGTGAAAACACCTGTGTATTTTTAAGGCCTATCTTCAGTCCAGCATTCTGAGTGTATAATTGTGTTTTGAGTAGATGAAGGAAAGAGCTGTTAGAACATCTCTCCTTGAGCATGACATTGGCACTCTCTCACATCCCATCCCAGTTTTCCAGCACTCCAAGGAATGAGGCATCTGCTTTATCTGCTTTCCTGTATCATGCCTATAAAAATGACACACAATCTCTCACAGTCTCCACTGTCCCTTTTTCTTGTGTGCAGGACCCAGAACCTCCTCCCACTCTCGTGGCCTCTTTGTACCTGTGATGTCTTCCCATCCCTACAGGGACTTGGACAACAGCTCAGAAAATGCTGCTGGTGCTCCAGGAGTCAGCTTTGCCTGATCAGTGGGAACACAGAAAAGTTACCACACTCAAGTAAGTCTCTCAAAGCCTTCTCAGATGAAGTCCCCTGATCAAGTTATCCAAGGAAAGATGTACTTTTTGTCTCACAGCTATTGCAAGATGGTTTTGAAGAGCACATAAGAAATCTGACCCATCACATGGGACTGCACATCTAATTCTTATTAAAAAACAACTCTAAGAAATGCTTGTGCTATAGCTGCAAACACAATTCTATTTGCACCAAAATACAGTTTTGAAGTGGATTTCAACAGAAATTAGTTCTTCCCTTGATGTTCTTTTGCCTAAAAAATTCTTTGCAGGGAGGTGAACAAGCCACATACCAGATTAAAAAAATGTTGCCTCCTAAAAGTAATTGCAAAAGATTTTCATTTTTCCTTCTTTCACAAAAACTGGAGGAAAGTGGAAGCCCTGGGAAGGTTCTCTGTCTCCTTACCTGGAGAATGTCCTTCAGGTAAAAGACCTCCTGTCCATATTCCATTGAGGTTCAGGAATTGCAAAGCACAGTCTTGTGTTCTGTGCCTGCAGTGCTGACACACATTTCCAATCTCCAAATTCCTCTGCCCACTGGGCTCAGCAATGTCTCCTACAGCTCTTCATTGCCCAAAGCCTAAAAAAGTGTCACACTTTAAATTCACATACAATAATGAGTGAGAAAAGTGCCTTGTCATTCATTTTACAGAAGATTGAGATGGTTATAGCACATAATTACTAAATTTAATGAAGTAATTACTTTTCAAATTGATTTCTAATTTCCTCAAAAAAAAACAACCAAAAACCCTGTTTATTAATGGAATGGGAATAATTAACAACATCTACAAATTATAACTATTCACACTATATTGCATACTTTGAGGTGTTGTATACATTTGTTTTGTTCTTTGCATGGAAATAAAGTTTGAATAAACTTCTAACCACTCGTTCCTTTCTGTTGATTCTATCAGCTTAGAGTTTATACTTTCTTCTGCCCTGTGTTTCAGCTGCTGCCACTCTGGGAAAAGGAAAAAAAACCTCTGGATTTTTGTGAACAACACAGTGTAAACACCTTTTGACATGCACAGTGATGAGAAAAACAAGGAAAATCTTCATCTTGGTAAGGTCAGAAAACATTGCTGGAAATCACAAATCACTTCAATGATGTATTGTCAAAACTGTCCTAATTCCCTGTGTCAGTGAATACCATCCTAGTGAGAATTGTTTTGTTGGAGAGATGCCTTATGCCTTGGGCTGTGGCCTCACTTCATCTGTAAGTTTGCATCTCAAATTTGCAGTTGGAGGGAACAGAAATATCCACCCCAACCCCCTGCGGCGCTCCAGGCTGGGCACAGAGTGGCTGGAGAGCAGCCAGGCAGAAAGGGACCTGGGGGGACTGAGGGACAGGAAGCTCAACAGGAGCCAACAGTGTGCCCAGGTGGCCCAGAAGGCCAAGGGGATCCTGGCCTGGATCCAAACTAGCGTGGCCAGCAGGCCCAGGGCAGTGACCCTTCCCCTGGACTCTGCCTTGGGGAGGCCACACCTTGAGTGTTGTGTTCAGTTCTGGGCCCCTCAGTTGAGGAAAGAGATTGAGGGGCTGGAGCGGGGCCAGAGAAGAGCAACAAGGCTGAAGAAGGGACTGGATTGGCACTGAGTGTCCTCCTAAACACCTCCAGGGACAGAGAATCCACCATGTCTTGATCCAACCCCACTGTGATCACCAGCCCAGGGCACGGAGTGCCACAGTGATCACAGTAGGGTTGGATCAAGGGTTGAACTTCATAATCTCAGTGGTCTCTTCCAACCCAATTGAGAAGAGAAGAGCAACGAGGCTGGAGAAGGGACTGGAGCACAAGTGCTGTGGGGAGAGGCTGAGGGAGCTGGGGGTGTTCAGCCTGGAGAAGAGGAGGCTCAGAGGTGACCTCAGCACTGTCTAGAACTCCCTGAAGGGAAGTTGTGGCCAGGTGGGGGTTGGTCTCTTCTCCCAGGCACTCAGCAATAGGACAAGAGGGCACGATGGGCTCAAGCTCTGCCAGGGGAAATTGAAGTTGGAGAGCAGAAACAATTCTTTGCAGAGAGAGTGCTCAGGCATTGGAATGGGCTGCCCAGAGAGGGGGTGGATTCCCCATCCCTGGAGGTTTTTCAAGTGAGCTTGGCCGTGGCACTGAGTGCCATGATCTGGTAAAGGGCCTGGAGTTGGACCAGGGGTTGGACCTGATGATCTCGGAGGTCTTTTCCAACCCAATCCATTCTAAGATTCTTTCATCCTCACTTAATGCCACTGGTAGAATTAGGACAATGGATAAGTTTGTGGGTATATAGTTCCCTGAGTTGACAGGTAAAAATACTCATTGGGCTATGATTTTAGCCAATTGTACAAAGATATTTTTGTTCTTTACTATTTGTGCTTAAAGATAAATAACAGAATACAAGAATTAATGAGTGTATTTTAGACAGTTTCCCTTATCTTGTTGTGCATCATTTTCAGAATAGGGGATTGCATTCCAAAAGACTGAAACCCAACCACCCTTATTCAGAAAGTACTGCCAAAGGTATTTTAAAAGCAAACACTGCAATGCATTCCCCAGTTTTAATTCCCATAAACACTGCAGAAAATTCTGAAATTGCAAAAGAACAGGCATTCCTACAACTAAATGCATTTATTTTTATATTGATATTGTGAGAAAAAGGCAGAATCCTTTGCCAGTGGCAAGTTGGGTGCTGTGGCACAATGGTTTTTATTTCTTCAGGAAGCACCAGGCTCTGTTTCAGCATCTTCCCTGTCCTTGGAATTCTCCACCTCCTCATCTTCTGTCTGTGCAAAGACTCAGCTTTTCCCACTGATTCAAATCTCCCTCAGTGATGGAAGAATCATCCCAATACCCAGAATGTCATGCTAATAGGACAACATCAGCTTTTATTTTAAAATTGACTTTTAATCTTCATTGTAGAAATTTAAATTTAAAACCAGGAGTGTCCTAAGGGCTTGGACATTAAAAATTAACTCAATATAATTACTATCTTAAAATGTCAAGAAGTTTTAAGATTAAGAACTTGATGTGTAAATGCTGAGGTTTGGCAGTGATGCAAAAAATACCCCATGGAATTTTACTGTACATCTTGATTGGAAAGAAACTACTTTGAAGACAAAATCTCCTTTCCATTACTTTTTTTCCCTGGGTTACTGGGCCGGTTTCCTGTGTTATATCATATAGTAAAAAGTCTACCTTTAGCTCGTGAGGGAATAAATGTTATTTTTCATCATAGTACCTTAGAACTTGCAGTCAAGGAGGAAAAGTAGCACATTATAGAGGGGTATTTTCCCTCCTTTCAGCTTCATAGAAGCTTCTTAGACAAGGACAAGTTCCATTAAGGAATGTCACTTCATTTAACAATGTTTTTATTCAAGTAATTTTTATGAAATCATCCAGTACTTGAACAACACTAAAACCACCCAGTTTGGCTTTGGTGACTCCAAAGAGGTGCTGACATATCCAAAGCTGTCCTAAGAAATAGTCATTATTTTAGTGAGTGTGAGATGGCCAAAGTTGGCCAAAGTTGTTCCTTTACCTCCCAGAAAAAGGCAGGCCTTAATCAAGGGAGTGGAGAGTGAAGGGACGTGATCACATCCTGCTAGTTCAAGAAAAGGAGTGGAATCTCAGTAGAATTTACCTTGTTTCAAAGCATGGGAACATCATGGCATATATTGCAGGCTAAAGTACTCCAGGTTTGTAGCAGCAGCAGAGACTCCACACTGGGGGAAAAACAGCCAAATAAAAATATAGAGTTATAAATTAAAAAAAAAAATGCAGCATCTCAAACACTCCTTGGAAGGACAACAGAGTAAAATGATGATCTGGGCATAGCTGGGTGAAGGTAATTCCAGGTGAGGATTTGAGCTACACACCTGCTTGGTTGTTTGGAGACCCAGCAAAGCTGTGACATCCTGCTAGGGCGAGATCTGCATCACCTTCAAGGTTTGTGTGTCAGTGTCATTATTCCTGGAACTCGCTGGGAATGTATTAAAGCCTCCAGCCTGAGCCACTGCTGGGTTGTGCTGCTGCCAGCACAGACCACTGTGCAATTCCCTGGCTGTGTTTGTCATTCTTAATTGGTAAACTCACTTGGGTGTCAAGTTTATTAAACCTTTTATCATTATAAAACTAGCTAAAAAATGCTTCATAATTCTCTTCTACATAAAACAAAAGCAGAGCTGAGGATGCCACGGAGTCTTCTTTTCCATTGCACTACACACAGTGAATATGCCAATTTTGGTTTGCCACTTGTTGCACAGGTACTTTCTCCAGCTGCCTCTTGGAATCTTTCACTTCCTTTCTCTTTAGAGCTTTCCCACAAAGAAATTGGCTGATTGGTACTAAAATAGTTCTGCCAGCTGACAATTTGGACAGCTGTGAGCACAGCCTGCTCACCAGCTCAGAGCACAGGCAGCTGCTCAGCTATTGCTCTTTCTTTTGAGTTTGCTTATTCAAAAGGAAACCCCAGAACGGGCTCTGGTTGTCCTTATGGGCTTTATGGATGACACAAAAGGTACAGTGACATTGTGGGACAGTGTGCAAAGGCCTCTCACAGCAGAGGAGTAAGAATTTCTCTGCCTTACTGATTTTTAGTAGACTCACATACAATAAGTGTAGGATCCACATGGGCAAAAGGGGCGTATTGAAGGATGTAGGAATCAATAGCTGAAGCACTGGAAATAGAATTTTGAATTCTTGGGGTTTTTTTTACCTTTTTATCAGAGGAAATGAATAAGGAGTTAGATCTGACACCACTAGGCTGACTGAACATCACCATTTTCCTATAATGATGTATTTTATTTGGAAACACCCCCCCAGAAAAGACTAATTTGTACCACCTGAGAACGTGCTGAGTCTGGATTGAAGTTTTTCATTTTCCTCATACCTTTGGGATTTTATTAGAGTACCCTCCCACCAATTACTGTTTTCCCCCTTTCAGTAAATGCCATAATTGATATTCAAAGTTCTAGTTCTCATTTGTATTAAAGTCACTTCAACACTTTTACTCTGCTTTGATAATGAATGTGATTTGGACCTTTATGTTTTTCTCACTAGTGGCAAATTCTGGGCAAGGTGGCAAAGATGAGCTTCCAATTTATGGAGTTCCCTTTACAGGGCCCCTGAACCAGTCCATTAATTATGTAAATATAAATAAGTTGCAATGTCACTGGCATCACATCATGTTCATATTGTAAATATTTGAACCCAGAAAGGTTGTTTGATAAGGTTGGGCCCCGAGATGTGCTTAATGATGCAGATATGAACTCAACATTTATAAACGTGTTCATAAAATACTTGCAGGATTAGCATGTAAATCATATGCAAACTCAATGTAAATATTATGTATGTGTATGTAAATTCATGTGAATACAGACAAAAATATGAATCACGTGTAAATATGTATGAATTTTCATAATCAATATTTTAAATAATAGTGATATTACTGTTTAGACAATCTTCAATATAATATCTATATTGTCTTTACTTACACAAGGCTGATTTAATTGGGCCAAATATTATTCCATACATTTTTATTGCAAGTATTTTATGCCAAAGAAAACCCTTGTCAGAGAAAACTTTAAAATAATTGCAGTTTTCATGGTCATAATATCTGGGGAAATGCAAGTGAAACAGCACTAGTAGAAAAAGGACTTTTTTTTTTTTCTTCAGTTCCCATATCAGTAACATCTCATTGTAACTGATCCTACACATGAAGGGATATTGAACTGCAAGGAGCAAAGGTTTTCCTGTTATGCCACTCCCAAATATGCTCTTCTGGTTACTGCTGAAGGCTCTGATGAAGCTTTGACTGCAGCACTTAATGCCATCTCTGTTTTTAAGTCACCCTTCAAATTGTGCTGGAGAGTATTTTATTTCCAACAGAAAAGAGTCTCTTGAAAAAAAAACAACCTCTTCTGGCTCTTTACCCAGCATATTAGACTACTTATCTCTAAAAGCATTCCATTTAGTGTGGCATACAAATAAATCTTTTAAAAAAAATCAGCAATAAGAATGTGTTTCAAGAGAAATTAAGTGGGGAAGGCTTAGGAAGACACATAAAGATACTTCAACAAGTCCCATTAAGAGTAAACTTGTTCATGCATTAGGAACTTGATGTATTAAAATTTTATTTCTAAAATTCAAATTGTGGCACTTCAGGATTCTCCCCAGGGATATGTGTAATTCCACTATCAGTTTTTAAAACTGATGATTTCCACTTGCTGTGAGAAATAATTCAACTATTATCTTTTCTTTTTTTTTTTGTATTGTCAATAATAGCTTTATATACAAGTTCTCCAGAATCCATCTCAAACAAGATCATTGTACCCTACGAGCCATGAAAAGATGATAAGGGAAAAAAAGAGACACAGTAGAAGGTATTTTATTTTTTATATTGGCTTGGGAATTTTTTAATAAAGAGGAGCACTTATTTCCCAGTATATCAAAGATGAAATTGTGCTCACAGAAAGAATAGATGATTCTATAACTGGAAACTTTTACTTTAGGTTTCAATACTGTCATTTCATTTTAATCTAAAAATTTGCCTTCATTAAGCAAGGAGCCAGAAAAAGAGAAAAGTCTGATTTGTATCTTGACAGTGCTTTTGTCACACTCTGTAGATTAATGAAGATTAAAGTAATGGCAGAATTGCACAGCACCAGTACCAAGAGATCCTTCACTGTGCAATTCCATGGTTTCACTATGGATGATATCAATATGTGCTGTAAAAAAAAAGCCATTTTATTAGTCTTTCTGTAATTTAAATTAGTTTACATTATAAATGTCCTTTAAATACATAAGCTGTTCCTTTTGTATGCCATTTTACATCTTGGCAATCTGCTCTCCTGACATACCACAAATATTCCATGGGTTTGAGGTTTTGGGGTTTTTTTAGATGACCATATTCTGTGCATTCAGTTAAAACATGTAAGCTTTGAGTACTGCTGGGTTGAGGTTTTTTTCAGTTTAATAGAGAAAAATATTCAGCTTTGAGTGCTTATTGCATGAGGATCCCACCCGGGAGAGACAAGAAGGAGTAGAAAAGCAAAGAGGACTGTTTTGTGAACCCCATATTTAAGAGACACAAGGAACTGTCCCCCTCTGCCCAGGAGCTCTTGGAGGTGCTTCTCTTCAATGAAGCCATCAGTGTTGTCCAGTTCTTGTGTTCTTGCAAACCATATTTCATAGAATCATAGAATCAGTTGAGTTAGAAAAGACCTCTGAGATCACCAAGTCCAACCCTTGGTCCAACTCCAGTCCCTTTACCAGATCATGGCACTCAGTGCCACGGCCAAGCTCAGCTGAAAAACCTCCAGGGATGGGGAATCCACCCCCTCTCTGGGCAGCCCATTCCAATGCCTGAGCACTCTCTCTGCAAAGAATTGCCTTCTGCTCTCCAACTTCAATTTCCCCTGGCAGAGCTTGAGCCCATCGTGCCCCCTTGTCCTATTGCTGAGTGCCTGGGAGAAGAGACCAACCCCCACCTGGCCAGAACTTCCCTTCAGGGAGTTCTAGACAGTGCTGAGGTCACCTCTGAGCCTCCTCTTCTGATCCAATTGCTCAATTACAGGTCCATTGGAAGTGGCTCTGGGGAAGGTACTTGAGTTATGGACCCACATTTATCCATGTAAAAATTGCTTTGCTCTTTACCACATACAATCCAAAGCATTAGCCCTTGTTTTGGGAGATAAACAGAGCCTGTGGGACAGCTTTGCTGTTGTCACACTGTATCTGGTCTCTGTGGATCTCAAGGACATTCCTCTTGTGTGCTGGGGTATCAAATGCCACATTGCATCCACTTGGCACTTCAGGGGGCACTTTGCACATAAGGTGGTGTGTCTTAGGAGGTTTGGCGAAGCCTCCTGGCAAATCTCCATTAGCATTTTCCTGGATCATGTCAAACTTCCATAGGACAGACTTATGGAATAGGACCATCTGTCCCTGCAGGTTGTATCCATGTAAAGTAGTGTGAGTAACCTCTGGGGGCACTGCAAGGTGGATGTCAAAGACTCACAGACTGTTCTGAGTTGGAAGGGACCCACAATTATTGTCGAATCCAACTCTTAAGTCAATGGCCCACAGAGGGGATTGAACCCATGACCTTGGCATTATTACAATCAAGTTTTAACCAACTCAGCTGATCTCAGGATCTACTTGAGGTGATCTGGAGACAGCCCAGAGGACACCCTGAAGGGAAGGTTCTCCCAAATTCCCAACCCTAGCATGACAACTGAGGCATCTTTGAGCAGCCCAAAGCTTTTCCAAAGGCTGGATCATTCAGGACAGAGATTTGGTCCCAGGGACACTGAGAGGTTACTGCAGTAAGAGTGGTGAGACTGTTCCTCTGCCACACCTGCCTCTGTAATTCTGGTTTTATTTCTAAACTGATAACATGCAAGGGAGAGGGGAAAGCAATGCAGTCATGTTCAAATGTCAGCACAGCAATATGTTGGTGACCCAGCACACTGTATGACTAAATTTCATGCTTCCCTGAATTGCAAATAATGTCCAGAGCTATCAGGCCACTGCTTTAATTCTCCCATTAAACTGGCAGTCGTTTGACCCAGAAATTTGCTATTTAACATGTGAAAAAAAATCCCTTCATTACAGGGTTTCATAGGGGATTTTTTTTTAATTTATCCCAAACAATCAAGTGATGCAAAAAGCTGCAAGTTTTAAATTGCAAGTTTTATTGTATTCACTGAATCTGAAAATTTTTCATTGCAGGACTCACATTGCAGATTGTAGGTGCATTATATACATATAGAAATAGCATGCCAGTGATCTGCTGGAGTAGGTTTAAATAAGCTTGTTTCCCTGTTTCTCCCAAGAAAACCATACCAAAAATCCCAGAAGAACACCCCAAACAACCAAACCAAGTGAACAAAACCAACAAAAACCCCAAAATTAACAAAAGAGGCAAAACAACCGAAACAAACACAAACAAGGAAAATAAAACATAAAAACTCCTCAGCCAACTAAAAAATGCAAAAAACCAAACCAAACCAAAAACATTAACCATAGTACAGTATATGAAGAAAAACCATCTTACTAAGTTGATTAGACCAACATTAGGATAAGTTTATAAAATTTGGTAATTTCTGTTAAGAACATTTAGCATATATTTTGTTTAAGTATACATAAGCACAGAGCTGTTTAATACATAAATTAATTAGGTTGTGGAACTCTCCTCAGACCTTCCTTTGTCTGTGGAAAGATCAATAAAATTTAGGTCATCCTTGAGAAACCTGATACTGTCGTTGCTCATAAATATCTCAAAGGATGGACACTCCACAACCTCCCCGGGCAACCTGCTTTGCTATTCCACTATTTTTACCTTAGAAAGCCTTTTGTTCTTTATTTCGAATGTCTTGATGTCTCTTGCCACTGTTTACTTTTATTCTGCCTCCTATTACAGAGAATGTTTTGTTTCCTTTCCAAGAGCGCCTCTTACCAATAGAAAATCGGAATTAATGGTTTTGCAGGAAGTCCCACAGATCCACTCCTGAAACACATTAGCCTAGAAAGCCTACAGAGACACTTTTAAAAATGCCAAAAGCCAAAGCTTTGCTAATAGTACAAAAACCTGAGGATGGCCAGAGCACAGGTCTGCCCAAGGGTCCATCTAAACTGTGACAGTGTCCAGCAGCCAGTGCAGAAAAGAACAATCATAAAATCTTAGAATCGATTGGGTTGGAAAAGACCTCTGAGATCATCAAGTCCAACCCTTGGTCCTACTCCAGGCCCTTTACCAGACCATGACACTCATGGTGCAGTTGTATATGGTGCTGAATTCAGGATCACAAGGCAGTTCCATGAGAAATTTTTAAGCTTAAAATGCAAAAAACCCCACAATCCCCCTTGTTTTCTGATAATCCTTTACTCAACACTGAACAGCAAGCACCTGAAAAGGAACCTGTTCACTTCAGGTTAATGGAAAAAACAATCAAGAAGCATTACACACTCTCACAATTATTGCTACCCCAAAGCCTGTTCTCTTTCAACATGGACACAATTCCTCATGGATCTTTTTGCCCCAACACTTTGAGGGAAATTAGCACTTTAATTAAGCAGTTTCCCTTCTGTGTGCTCTGAGTGCTCACACACTTGCCAAGCATCAAGGAATCTCCTATTTGCTTTGAGCACTCCTTAAATCAAGGAGTAACATCATGAGTAGGTGAGAGGAGTTATTTTTTCTTATTTTGCTTCATGTCAGGCTTGAATGTAAATCCCCACTCCCAAGGATGTCCCAGGAGGTGTTAGAGGAAATTAAAAAATATCTACAGTATTTTACTGGCAATATCCAGGACAAACATGGTTAAGTGGGATATGACAGTAGTAAAACATGTCAAAAATACATGTTAGAGGAGTGGCCACTGCAGGGAGTGCCATAAAGGTTAAAATCTCTCTCGCATTCACCCTGGATGTCCATTATCACCAGTGCCAATCTGAGAGTGTCCTGCAGTACCTTGGAAGTCACTGGGAGCTGCAAATTCAATTAGAGAGACATTTTACAACAAGATCACATTTTTTTTAGGCTGTAGGATTGTAAATTTTTATTCCACCATAAAACATTTTGAAATTAAATAATCAAGGCTCAGAACTCTAAAATACATGCCTTCTGCATGTATTTAATTAAACTGGTACAACACATATTAAAATTTAGGAGACAGAAGGGAAGGATGCCTGGCTGCAACAATTACATGTGGGGGAAACGCAGTTTAATACCAGTCAAATTTCACATCAGTGACTCTGTATAAATTCATGGAAAGCTGCTAGAGCAAGTAGTTATTACTGCTATTACAGTGCAACATTAAACAGTGGTCAAGGAAAAGAAGCTTTTGACATGGAAATAGTCTGTATAATATGGGCTGACAGGGTTTTATTCAGCTGCCTGTTCTTCATTATGCAAAATAAGATGCTATAATGAAATATAGCAGAATTGGCTATCATTTGTTAGCAGGGGCATAAGTACCAAAAAAAAAATTGAAACTAATAGTAGACTAAGTCAAATAATGCATTCTCTCAGTGCTTCTAATGGTTTGTCATTCTGAACTGATGGTTGTTTGTGTTCTCTGCAGAAAGCAGATTAATGTGTTTAAAGGACATCAAGGAATACTGAATTAACTCCTAATTTGAGGGCTGCACTTTACCTGCTATGTTTGCACACGGGCATGAAAGACTATTGATCACAGCACGTTTCCCAGGCCAAGACTGCAAGAAGACTACTCCAACAAACTCAGGAGGAGTTCCCAGCAGGAAGGGCTGGTACAGAAGCTCTGATCAACACCAAAAAACTGGCAAAGCTGCCAAAAAGATGGCTCAGCCTTCAGTTCTGACCCAACAAAAAGATTTCCCTGCAACACTCTCACTGCAGACTGTTCTGCTGGTGGGCCCAAAGTGGGCAAGTGTCAGTCTGGAAGAACTGGAGATCCTCAGCTTCCTGGCACCACAGCCTGATGGATCCAAGGTAAGACAGACACTTCCATTATTCAACAGATGCACAAAATTTTGTACACCTGCATTTGAGGAATGAGGACCACAGCACAACGCATGAAATGCCTTTAAGCAGGAGGGTGGAAAGCATCAAGAGTGGGAGTTCTCTCTGGAAATGTCTCTTTGGAAGACACAATGGCAATGTCTCTTTGCTGCCTTTCCTGGAAGTCCAGGGTGAGCCAGTTTGAGTGAGGAGATGTATCTCTTGTTCAGAGATAAGTCCATCCTAGCAATAAGCATTTCCTTCACATACCAACACCCTCACTTCTCACACCTGCAGTGCATTTCTTTATCACATTTGACTCCCTTGTCTGCCCGGCAAATCTCGTTGTCAGAGGTCTCCTTGCAGGGCTGCCTCGTTTATGGCCAAAGTGAAGTTCCTGCTCCCAGGGTGTAGCCACTCCATCACTGCTACTCCTTCCTGGAAACATTGGCCTCACTTAACACAATATAATTGCACATTATAAACCCACAGCTGGGCCTCTAGTAGAGTAATTGGAGAACAGTTTACTAGTAACATGAGAATAATTCTTCCAGCTCTATCTTGTGTTAGTGGCCGTAGGTCACAGTTAGGTGGGTACTCAGTTATGGCTCTTTAATGGGCCAGCATTTTCCAGCAGCAACACATGGTTATTCAGAGCTTTCCAGGAAAAAAAATCCATAATTTGCACTCCAGTTTGCCTTCTTTTCCCCCTTTTGCCTGCTCTTGTGATATGGTGTCTACAAGAACTTTGAAGAAAGCAAAGAGGGTGTAATTTCTCTAACTTTTTTTGATGTTTCAATTCTTCATTTGTTGATTTCTCTCTTTTATAGAACACATTTTTCAGGTGGTACTGGAGGGTTTTTTAGGTGGGGCTCCAACAAGTAAACACATTTCATACACATTTGCCCTATTTTCTTGTGGATGTCAGCTTTGCAAAGGCCTACACTGCTCTGAAAATGCTACATGTATTTTGTGGTCATTTAAGCTACAGCTCTTTTAAAAAATAATAATTAAAAAAAGGTCAAAGAATATCTGATTCACAGTTAACAAGACATCATGGTCAATTTGAACTGGAGAGCCCCAAGTTTTAAGCCCAAGTATTCTCCAAATCTTTATTTGAGGCAGAAATTTTTTTGCTTGGAATAGCAAAAAAATTAGATTTTAACTCACTAGTGCAGCACTGGGCACTCCTAGATCCTCACTGCATCCTGCAGCTTAGGAGCCAGATATTCCACAAAATGCCAACATAACATTCTCAGCTCCAAAGAGGATATTTCTGAGCCTTGGATTCAGCCACTGACAAGTGGGATTGATAAAAAGCAGAGTTCTCAGTGCTGTCCTGATCTGGGACATGAATCTCCCACGATGCCCAGAGCAGCAGGACCTTTCTTCAGGCTCCTTCCACAAACTCCTTGTGTTTTGCCATGTAGTATGAACAGCAGTTCCAGGACATAGCCTGGAGAAGAGGAGGCTCAGAGGTGACCTCAGCACTGTCTGGAACTGCCTGAAGGGAAGTTCTGGCCAGGTGGGGGTTGGTCTCTTCTCCCAGGCACTCAGCAATAGGACAAGGGGGCACGATGGGCTCAAGCTCTGCCAGGGGAAATTGAAGTTGGAGAGCAGAAGGCAATTCTTTGCAGAGAGAGTGCTCAGGCATTGGAATGGGCTGCCCAGAGAGGGGGTGGATTCCCCATCCCTGGAGGTTTTTCAACTGAGCTTGGCCGTGGCACTGAGTGCCATGATCTGGTAAAGGGACTGGAGTTGGACCAAGGGTTGGACTTGGTGATCTTGGAGGTCTTTTCCAACCCAATCCATTCTATGATTCTATGACATCACCTGGAAACCATTTAGGGTTCAAAAAATATAAATTTATATAAATACAGGTGTCTGGAAAACAGCATAATTGGTTTTTTCCCAAACCCTCTCTGAATTTATGCTGTTTTCCAGCAACCAACTAAACACAGTTCCAGGAAAGAGCACAATAAAGTATAAGAATGGCCCTATTTGTGTCTGATGTGGACTGAAACAAGTCTGAAAGAACTAATGGAAATGGAATATGACTACATTGGTTCTCCTATATGTTTTATTTCCCTAGAGTTGAATTTGCATTCAAACTGTGCTAGATATCTCCCTGAAAAGATTACACAGTGGAGGACAAATAACTAATTTAAGATAAATGAATCACACTATGAGGGATGTCTTTAAAGATCTCAGTCTAACAAATAAATCTGCTACAATAAGCTCTCTGCTTAATTCTTAATATACAGTGGGAAATCCATATTGGAATCAAATATTTGACTCAATTTTATTACTGTCAAAAAACATAATACACCTTCCAACAGACCATTCTGAAATAAAAATCAACAGTAAATGAAAGTTTACAGTATTTTTTCAATATCATGAATAAATAGCAAGTGTTTCTTCATGGGAATCATGAAATGTAACTGCCTGCCTGTTACTAAATCAGATGTGACCAGAGAGGTACTTGTAAAATTCTTTTTTTTTTCTTGAGCTTTGAAGTGTTGGAATTCATCACCTCAACTGCTTTTATCATTGCTTGGTGTAGAGGAAGAGGTGGGTTTTTTTCCTACAAATAATATCAGAGGATGCATAAACATGAAAATCCTCCTTCCATTAAACATATGATGCTTGTAGTTGTTCAGAAATATGGATTTTGAGAGGCAGAAATGCAAAAATCTGACCACAAAACAGGAATAAAGTGGATTGTTCAGCATCCTGCAGCACATCACACGGGTATTTCTTAAAAAAAAACTAAAATCCTGGCAAAATAGGAATCTTCCAGCCAATCTGAAACAGCAAAATGTGATTTTCTTTGCAGGGGAAGGCAGTTTAAAGAAATGGCTCAGAAAACAGGCAAAGCAACCTCCTTGGAGAAAGGCATTTGTTGTCTTTGCTGCAGAGAATCCCAGGCAAGCAAAACTGCAGTGCCTTTCTGCACCCTCTCACTGATCTCTAAAAGGCAGCAGAAACCCTGAGACTAAAAATAGACTCCAATAGGGGTTGCTCTGGTTTGTCCACCAAATGAACTAAAGGCTCCAGAATAGAAGGTTCTCTTGGTGTACTGTTAGAGAAGGGTACAGGATCACACAGAATTCCACACTCCTGGGCTTTTTTGGGTAGGTTTGTTTGTTTGTTTGTTCTCCACATTCCAGGATTCAGCATTTTGTGAAGTTTTCTTTCCTTTTTACAAGAGAGGTGAATATAAATCATATTTATAGTCATATAAATGATCTTCCTATACAGGCTGTTTGGCCATTCCCTCTCTCTGTATTTAATTCACTCACAAAATGATGGTGTTGGAAAAGAGGAAAAAACCTTTCCTGGCCCCACTAGAGGCCAGAAGGTAATTTTGTGACATCTTTAACAAATCCTGAAATTTGGAGCATGAGAAGGAGGGAATGCTATGAGAAAAAAAAAAAGGATGTCTCATACATGAGAGCAGAAGTTACCAAAGCCCAGAACATCCCACTGAAAGATATGATTGTTACAGGGCAAATCTCCTCAGTTCAGGTGTTTAAAATCAAAGCAAGATCAAATATTTTATTATTAACAGCACATAAATAACTGGCAATTTATGACCTAGGTGTTCAGGACCAATAAAGGCACATAAAGGCAGCTACAAAAATGTTTATCATCTGCACTCTGGTAAGAAAGATATGAGTGAAATTTGAGCTGTAATAAAAATAAATGAGAGCGCGACACAAATTGTTGCTTTTGCAATTAGATTTTGAATTTTCTATTATGCCCTATCACTTAAAGATAGTGGGGTTTTTAAATTACTTTGCTGGGGAAGGAAATGCGTGCAGTTATTTATTAGAAGGGGTTTTTTTAATACCAGTCATTCCATACTGTAAGAGTCAAAACACATTATCTAGCTGCATTTTTCACTTATTATTGTATTTTGGTTAAAATATTTGGATTGTGCTGAAATTTATTCCAAAATCCCTCACAACATGAATTTTTTATGTCTCAAAATAACAGTTTCCTTTCTGATGGTTCACAAATTCCTTAAGCCAAACTGTCAGTTGGCTTTTTTATGACTTCATTGACTCTATAATTTTTATAAATTTCAGGTTTCATTTTAAGAAAAATGATGTGCCCCACTATAAGTTTTCATGATGGATCTCACAAACCCCACATTAGAAGTGGAGATACTGTGATTTCTGGCCTTTATTCTCTTAAAGTTGTATGGTCAGGTGTAAACAGACAGACACCCTAATTACTGAATGAGGCAGAAATGCTGAGATTGGGCATCTTTTTCCTCACCTCATTTATGACCCACTATCAACCATGCAACAAAACCAATGTGTTTGCTTTTCTGCCCACCTGCAAGTGGCTGTAGCAAAACGACCTAAATCTTTTCAAAACCTCCAGTAATCTCATTTAATTCTACTTCATTCTGACTCTTTTCGAGGTGTCATGTTCGGTGTAAAACCAACAAAATAAAGAATTTACCAGGGGCTGCCCCTCCTTCATCCACACTCCGATGCATCCCAAAATTCAAACTTTGGAAGGCCTATTATGATAACAGTGGCAATATAATGTATCATTTCTAAAATATCAGATATAATAGAAGTGCATCAGTTGTGTTGGCATCAAAGGTGGTAGAAAAGATAAACCAAAACTCTTTCAGCAAACCCTTTACTTAGGGCCTATACCAGGAGCTTCAGGACTTGGGCCCAAGACTGCTCTCTGTCCTTTCTTACTTACATGTCTCTAGATACTTAAATTTATGTCTGTAGAGGGTTCTGGCTAAAACTGTAGCTGTATTTTTTTTAATTAATGATTCCTTTCTCTTTGCTCTTTCTGTTGGCAAATTCAATTCAGATAACAGATAACTGAGAGGGAATTATTGGGCAACCAGAGCTCTCCTACACTATATTTATCTTTTGCTCCCGCTAATCTTTGTTAAAGGATTGGTTTGCTCCTATAAAATAACCAGAGAGACTGAGTCACCTTTGGAATTCAGAATTATACATTTAGTAAAAGGAGAAAAAGCCACATATAGGCCCTTGGTTCTACCCCCAATAATATTTATGCAAGCACTTAATTGTCCTCACCCGAGTGCAATTAAGAACCTGCACACGCCTGTGCAGAACTGGGGCCAAAATAATTACAGTTTACACAAGGCTGTGACAGGGAACTATTTCATTACCACAATTAATCCTTTAGAGCATTACGAAATGGCCAATTTCTCAGAATAAAGCAGAGTATTTGTTGCTAATCAAAGGTGAAGTTTATGTAATAGTAATAGATGACATTTAATAGCATAGGAATATATAATATTTAACAGCTCCATAATCCATGGTAATTTTTATTTCACTAATGTTTATTGCAAATGGAAGAGAAAGAATGAGAAAACCTTCCCTTTTACTATCAGAGGCACTTGGGTTACATTTTTACATTAGGTGGCACTAATTCCCTATTAACTGCTATTAATGTCATGTGCAGGAACACTTCCATTTCAGTGCTAATGTATAACTTTAGAGCTGCTACACTTTGCAAAGCAGATAGTACAGTACTAAATGCAGGCTTAATTGCACCCTACAGAAGTTATAATAATCTTCTGATGTTCTTTAGTACCAAGCCAGGCCACATTTTGAGCTGTTGGACAGTTTCAGAACCCTGGACCAGCCTCAGATACCCAGCAGCGTCCCTGTCAACTGCCATCGTAAGGAATTGGTGTTAAATCAGATAATTAGTGGGATAAATAGTAGAAAACAAATGCCAAGAGTTCCGAGCACTTGCATTCCATTATACAGGAACCGTTTTTTTACACACCCAAAAGGTTTCTATGGATTAAAAGCTGTGAAACAACGCTCTGTACTGCAGGGAGCGATGTGGCACATGCAAACAGCAGCTCCGATGCACAACCTCGGCAGGTTTCACCACTGACCGATTCGCTGCTTTAGGGTGAGCGCAGCCCCTGCCGAGCTCGGGGAGCCACAGCAAAGCCGCTGGTTTCAGAGCTCACGCTGGGGTGGGAGGGAGGGAGGAGCAAGAGACGGCTCAATAAAATGCTGTGCATACACAGCGGTGCGACAGAAGAAAACTCAACCCTTGTAGGACCAGCTGCTGCAAGGGGAGCACTAAAAATGTGGAGTTACTGTTGCCTGTTTGTGCCTGGAGCAGCTCAGACAAACCCGCAGGGAAAAGCACAGCCTGGGCACAGCGGGGAGGACTCAATAAAACCAGTAAGCCTGAACTGGAGCACTGGGCTCCAAGTAGTGCAGTTTGGGTACAAACATCCCTTTATCATAGAATCATGGAATTGATTGGGTTGGAAAAGACCTCTGAGATCATCAAGTCCAACCCTTGGTCCAACTCCAGTCCCTTTACCAGATCAAGGGAAGTTGTGGCCAGGTGGGGGTTGGTCTCTTCTCCCAGGCACTCAGCAATAGGACAAGGGGGCACGATGGGCTCAAGCTCTGCCAGGGGAAATTGAAGTTGGAGAGCAGAAGGCAATTCTTTGCAGAGAGAGTGCTCAGGCATTGGAATGGGCTGCCCAGAGAGGGGGTGGATTCCCCATCCCTGGAGGTTTTTCAACTGCGCTTGGCCGTGGCACTGAGTGCCATGATCTGGTAAAGGGACTGGAGTTGGACCAAGGGTTGGACTTGATGATCTCGGAGGTCTTTTCCAACCCAATCCACTCTATGATTCTATGAATTTTAATAGCTAAGAACTGTGGCAGCTAAAAGATGTGTTGTGTCCCAAAATACAAAAAATATTCAGGGCCTGCACACTCATTTTGTCTCTAAGAGAGTTTCATGCCTTTCATGTACTGATTTAGGAGATGAGACATGGAAAAGTCTGAACTGAAGGATGCTCTCCAGGTCTCTGGGTCTTTTATGCTGAGGGCAATGCCCCTATAAATGGTGCAGTGTTTATGCATTTCTAAACACATAAAAAATGCAGGCATATTTATTTTAAGTATGGTGAAGGATGATCATGAGTTGCTATTACATCACCAAGGAAACAGATATAGTCATCACTTCCTAAGTTGTCTGCAAGGGCTGTAGAAATATTGGGAGGGTCACAATTACTGTGGTTCTAATGCAGATATATCTGGAGTGGATTCATGGACAAGAGCAAATACACACTGCACACTGAACCAGGAAAATGTGTATTAACAGAAAAAAGAAGGGGAAAAAAAGCTGTAAAGTAATTGAAACTACAAAGGTAATGCAGGCAGGGAAAATTAATTACCCAGTTTAGAACCTGAGCAGGGCACCTGTGATTAATAGGACTTTGTGGTGCAACCTGCTGTGGGAAAGTAAATCAGTGTTAGGGGCCAGGAGCTGGTTGCTGTGGTACCCTCTGGCAGCCCAGAACACTGAGGCTGATTGCAGGGATAAGGTGCAGCAGTGATTTGGGCTATGGAAAGAGGGAATATCAGCACCAATCTCTTATCCATAAGTTCCTCTTCCTACAAATGTGATGATGGGTGTCCCTTATCAGTTCTCCTATCGAGTTACTAACAAGGTAAAGGCTGACTTAGCTTGGAAATCACGATGAGATAATAACTCAAGGAGATGTGACAGCAGGTTGTCATTTTATGTGTTTTTCATATGATTTTAGCTCCTTATTGAGTCTGTGCTTACCATTGCCAACACAACTGCACCAGTTGTTGAAAGAACGAGATAATATCTTTATATAAGGTTGGCTACATTTTCATTACACTGTTCTATTGGCTCCTGAGCTTTGGATATTTGTTGCTTCTTAATTAGAAACACAACCCTTAAACCACAACTTGGACAAACAGTTTTGAAATCCCCTGTATAGATTGACTGGAGTTGGACTTGATGATCCTTGTGGGTCTCTTCCAACTCAGAACAGTCTGTGATTCTGTGATCTGATTCTGTGAAATACTACCCCAAAATGCAGCTAAAGAAACTGGTGTGTGTGTGTATGTTTGTATGTCCTCCTTTCTCTGCTGTGAGAGTAGGAACCTGCTTCCTACTCCAGCAGTAATGCCACACAGTGATTTTCTCAGTTTTGTCCCCTCCAAATCAGAGGGTGAAAAAAGGCAGTTCAAATGAAGTGGAAACTTGTTGGCTCTTTCTAATTAGGATGGCTGTGCTAAGTTCTGTTCTCTCTTCCAAGGCTCTGAGTACCCACTTGCAGGAAGTGCAGGGATAAAACCTTCCCTTCAGGGCACGAACACACCAGATCCAGGGCCAAGTGGGTGCTGCTACAATTTCTATGGCCAAGGATCTTGAAAGAAAAGGAATCCCTCCAAGGCTGGCTCTGAAATAATAATGCTACATCCTCCTGATACAGCAGCACAGTCTTGTATTCCAATCAATTGAATCACAGAATCACAGACTATTCTGAGTTGGAAGGGACCCACAAGGACCATCGAGTCCAACCCTTAAGTCAATGGCCCACACAGGGGATTGAACCCATGACCTTGGCATTATTACAGCCAAGTTTTAACCAACTGAGCTCATCTCAAGGTTGTGCAGCAGGAGAGCCTAAAAGAAAAGCTATAAAGCCCAAAACACTAATACAAAACCTCAGCTCATTTTCCACGAAGGACATGGGAACATACCTAGTGATGTCATGACAGGAAATTGCTGAAAAATGGGGATAAATTGAGATTTTGGTAAGGAGGGCAAGGTAAGGTTGAAGGACAAGGGACCCAGCAGAATAAAGGGAGTTGCTATGGGATCATAGGCTATAAAGTGTTGGCTATAAAAAGTACTTATCCTATAGAAAATACAGCAAGATCAGAGCCATGAGGACTTTTCAGTGGATGCTGTTTCTTAGAGCTTCAGCTTTTACTTTTGTCCACCTGAATTTCATCCCAGAGAAAGCACAGATGGACTTGCCCAGGAAAACACGGGGCATCAGCTCTGTGGCTCAGATATTTGCAGAAACACATTCCAAAGAAGAGGGAATCAACTGTGTGGGCTGGGAAAAAGAAATAAAAAAGAGAAAGGAATAAAATATGCTTTGTGCCCACCAGGATGAAGATCTGCCACCCTGTCAGGGTGAGAGCTCACCACTCCACCTGCAAGTGAGGGGCAGATATCAGTGCAAAGGAGGAACACATGGGGACCCTTCAGTCTCAGAAGACAACCTGCCGTCCCAAGGTGTCACCAGGGAAATGTCAGCCCCCTGACAAGAGCACACAGGACATTTTTGTGTGGTAAGTCCAAACTACTCTAACTTTTCCCCGAGAAGAAGTTGAATGTATGTTTTCTATGCAGATTTTCTTGTCAGCCCATGAGGTCACCCCACCAGATGTTCTCTGCCAGCACAAAATTGCCACTCTCACTGGGCTGCTGACTTTGCATATTTGTATTACACACAGAGCATTTTTTATTTATATACAAGACAGTTTATTGTATTTGCCCAATTTATCCCTGTGAATAAAACCATTAATGAAGAAATAAAATCAGAAGTACATCCCTTTAGGATTCTGCAATCCTAACATAAATGGCATGTGTTCCACCAAGCTTGGAGTTTAAGTTTGTGGCCTTTTATTCCATATCCCCAGTAATATCAATGTAATGAGAAATACTTTTTTTTCTTTCCTCTATTATAGTTCACATGCATCTACAAACCTGGGGTAAATTATGGCTGGAGGAAATGGAGTAAGAAATGACCTCTCAGTCTCTCTGACATTATAAACCACATTCAGCAGGGAGACTGAACATCAAAAAACCCAAAACCTCTACACCCCAAAAAACCACCCCAAAGATATCCACATAATTTTTTTTCAAAAATAATATTTTGTTAGAAAAAATATCTGTCTGCAAGATAGTGTCAACTAAGCAAATAATTAATTGACTATTCTAGAATGTAAGCTTGGTAACAAACAAACAAAAATAATCTGAAATTTGATACATGAGCACTTCACAAATTTAAGGAAAGAATTTGTGGCATCCATTCACAAGTATAATCTAATAAACTAACAACCTTTCAGGAAAAGAAAAATGCAAACTTTCTGAATGCTGGTTTTGGGTTGCCCTTTTTTTTTTTTTTGTCACTTTAAACTACCTGTAACTTTTCCATGCAGTATATTAAAAATAAAATCACAAGTTGGGCTGCCTAAGGAAATGGGCTGTGAAAACAGATTGAAAAAACTTGGGTAGGTTAGAACTTTTTGAATATATGCCTAACATATGGTGATGTTAAAAATTGGAGTGTGCTGGTAACTGAAGGCAACTCTGCAGTTAAGCAGAGCCAAACACTGAAAACCCCAGGGAAACACTGATATTTTTTTTAATCTGATAAAACCCCCCTAGAATCTAAATTTGCTACTGTTTGCTACTACATTTGCAGTCATCTAACTCCACTCCTTTCATATATAATAAATCATAATGCTTTAATTAATGTATAATTATGTTTGCTGTCTTAGATTGAGAGATTTTAGGCTGCCTTTATTTCATTGTGGCATTATCTAAACCACAGGTCTTGCACACACTGAGCTCTTTTTGGGAATTAAGACACTTTATGAATCCAATTCCAAAAGGATGTTCAGAACATTCAAGGCAGTCTGAAAATAAAAGCAGAAAAAGCCTGAAATGTGGCACCTTCACTGCCATCTCACCCCACAAGTGCCTTCCTCTGGGTCTGTGCTATGAGATAACACAACCACTGTGACCATGTGGGAATTATTCACCATATGGGACTCAGCAACTGCTGGAACCAAAATTCCTGTTGAATTTCTATGACAAAAATCTTCAAACCTGCAAATGTGCCAGCAAAGCAATGCCACCTCTGGCCACAGGGCAAAAGGTGCTGGAGGTGGGTCTAGAGAAGAGCAACGAGGCTGGAGAAGGGACTGGAGCACAAGTGCTGTGGGGAGAGGCTGAGAGAGCTGGGGGTGTTTAGCCTGGAGAAGAGGAGGCTCAGAGGGGACCTCAGCACTGTCTGGAACTGCCTGAAGGGAAGTTCTGGCCAGGTGAGGGTTGGTCTCCTCTCCCAGGCACTCAGCAATAGGACAAGGGGGCACGATGGGCTCAAGCTCTGCCAGGGGAAATTGAAGTTGGAGAGCAGAAGGCAATTCTTTGCAGAGAGAGTGCTCAGGCATTGGAATGGGCTGCCCAGAGAGGGGGTGGATTCCCCATCCCTGGAGGTTTTTCAACTGAGCTTGGCCGTGGCCCTGAGTGCCATGATCTGGTAAAGGGGCTGGAGTTGGACCAAGGGTTGGACTTGATGATCTCGGGGGTCTTTTCCAACCCAATCCATTCTGTTATTCTATGAAAAGCTCTTTGTGGATAGAAGGCAGTACAATAGTTAGGCGTGTTTGAAGATGTATCTACATGTATTGAGAGGTTTGCAGGAGTCTCTGTCAGTGTTAAACTACTTAACTCTGATGGCCATGCCACCATGGATGGACTGGCATGGATTTCAGAGCATATTTTCTCCACCTGCCACAGCTCTGGGGTCCAGGGTTACCTTTCTCTGTGTTTTAGTCTTTGCAATACAAACGTTGTCAGTGAGCCACATTTGCATGTAAAGAATGCAAATTCACTCTCACTTGCAAGATCCCCTTAAAGCAGCAGAATCCCAGAATCCCAGACTACTCTGAGTTGGAAGGGACCCCCAAGGATCATCGAGTCCAACTCTTAAGTCAATGGCCCACACAGGGGATTGAACCCATGACCCTGGCATTATTGCAGCCAAGTTTTAACCAGATGTTGTGATGCAGCTTCACCAAATGCAGGTGAGGATTTGCTTGTCCCAGCTGAGCTGTGAGTGTGAAAGGATTCCCTGTGTTGTGTACTCCAGGAAAGACAACACTGAGTTTTACATCAGTGGGCTGGAAAATATTTGCTGTGAAAAGGGTGTCCCCTTTTTCCCTTGCCTTGCAACTGAAGCGTTACCTCTTCACACTTCTGTTCAGGACAGAGCTGCAAGGAACATTTTCTGAGCACAGTTCAGTGTCTGTGGCACTGATTTTCTTTCCAACATGGATGACAGTTTAGGAGCGGGTAGGATATATTGCCTTTCCACCCATGGGTGTAATCCAAGGGTATGGTCCACAGAATGGTCCCACAGAACAGTCAGCTGCTGTTTGAAAAACAAAGCAATATAAAATGATGAAGACTAACCTAACAGGAAAGTATTTAAATGCATTATACACTTTCTGGAGCAGATATTACGTTTGCCTTGTGTCTCCTGCTCTTTGGGCCTCCTCCTGGCTGCCCTCTGAACTGAACACAGCAAGAATTAAAACTTTGGTCAGAGAAATTACCAGTTTGGGAGATGCCTAAAATATCCATTCGGGCAATAATAAGTGGGTTTGCATGTTTAAAAACCTTCCCCTCTCTACAGCACTTGAGCCCCATCACTCAGGCACAGTCCTTTGCACAGCCCAACTCCTGCAGGCAGCCCTGGGGCCTGAAGAGGAAAGTATTAGGAAAGGCAGGAAACTAAACTAGAGCTGAAACTGCAGCTGCAATGACAGCAATGGACATTCATGTCTCAATAGGCAAGAAATTCCAGCTGTATTTTTAATAAAGTTTCGATGAACCCTCTTGTTTCTTGAAGAAAATCATCTCTCTGTCGACCTGCTGTTTCTCCACTGCCTTGATCTTTGACAGCAGAAAAAGATGTCATGCCAAGACACTTCCCTGGGATGAGACCTCTTACGTAATTAGAGCTGACACCATTGTGAGTCTAAGGAGCAAATATAAATATGAGAATCACAGAGACACCTGAATTTTTAATAGATATTAAAAGTGACAAAAGTAGACCTGGCAGACTGGATAAATTCCATATTAACCAGTGGGCAGCCACTGGCATCCTTTGAAGTCAGTGGGAGGTTTGCACACCTTGACTTCCCCTTAAGAAGTTATGATTTCTTTGCTTCTGAAGGCAATGTCTTTGTTTTGATCATTTAATAAAATGTTTCATTTCAAAAGCAATTTTAGTTGGTACCACACTGCACTGCAATTAAAGATTTATGATCCCATTACAAGGTAATGCTGTAGTTAATCCTTAATAATAAAAGACTTCATAAAAGTTCAGTGTTACCCACAAAGCTGAGCTGTTGACACAAAGCAAAATATTTGCTGCACTTTCCAAGTGTCAGCAGAGTGCAGAGCTCTCCTTCAAATAATAATCTATATATCTGTGGAATTAGGCTCCCAAACTCCAGGCATTGCTGTACTTTCATGACCCATACATTTTATATTTGTGTCTAAGGCTCACTTTTTTCCACCTTGGTCACACAGGATTAGCATCCAGATAATCCTGCTTTATTTCATACAGCTTTGTTGGGATGACAGTGGCAAAATCAGGGCTGGATTCAGGCTGGAGCGTGGGATCAGTGTGACCTGTGCAGATCACTCCACAGTGATTTATTTAATTGTGGAATGAGTAGAATTATAGCATTCAAAATAAGCATTAGAGAATCTCAATCTTAATATGATACATGGAATAGGAAAAAAAAAACCACTACCCTGCAAAAATATTACAGAGTGACTTTAGCAAATTTAAATGAGACAATTAAATCTATCCCAAACCTTACACTGAACGACAATAAGTGTTTAGTTGCCTTTCTATTATCATATTTCACATGCCATTGAAATCATCAGGAATTCTGTGGCGCAGGAAAAATGATGTCTGGGATGGAAATTTGTTGAATTTTAACACACATTTTTTAAGGGAAAAGCAAAACAGCTCAGTGGGCCATAGAAGAATCCAAAGCATGTCTATTTTTCACTCATGCAAAGCTCTTCTTGAGCTTCAGTTGAGGAAATGTTGGTTCGATTCAGCTTTAAAAACTTGTGCTGAAACTCAACAAAAACTGAGCAGTGTAAAAACCAAAAATGCTCCAGATAAGCAGTTGATACAAATATTGCAAATTATTTTTAACTGCAGCTGGTTGTGCAAAGTTGTTTACAACCTGTTTTCAAAAGCAAACACAAGAAACTCTATTTCAGGATTTTATTTCATCTTGTGAAATTCTTCTGTCTTCCTTTCCACAGTGCCAAAATTGCCCACCTCATTCACTTGTGAATGTTAAAAAAAGGAATCCACAGAGGTGACTTTATGCTCTCAACTTCCATCAGAGTTTTACAAGGTAATTGTAAGTCATTCCTTTTGCTAAATTTTAATTAATTGCTTTTAATTATATATACTTATTTAGTAATTTTTATAAAATTGAAGTAAAATGACATTTACTTTCTTCCCTTTGTTTGTTTTTCTTCTCTCTTTTCTTCTGATTGGTGTCTCTTTATTGTCTTTCAATGTAAAATAACCCTCAGTGTTTTGTATAAAAGTCTATTTGTTTCTGTAATCTAAAACTCTAAATCCATTCTAAAGGCACAGCACCAGAATTGCACTCTGTGTCATAAGATCCACTGGGCTATTAGAATATGACACAGGGAGATATAAATATCTCATATATTGATCATTAAATTATCCATTAACCCATTTTATAGAGTTTTTGGAAATCCTCCTCAGTCCTCTCTTTTATGTGATTTTCAGATATTGCCAACCTGGTATTTGCTCCATTATCCACAGCCTTTAAATATTATGACAATTCTGGGTGTCTCTTGCAGAACAGAAAACATCTGCAGTGAGGAAATATTGGCAACTGAACAAGTAATTTTGAAATGCTTTCTCAAAATTTATCAGTCCATGCTTCTTAATAAATCAGAGATTACCTTCTTTAAGAAGAAACTTCAGGTTTGCTTGTTATGGTTGAGGTTAGAAAATGGCAGATCCCAATTTCTCATTAGTGGTTGGTTCAGAAATTCAGGGAAAAGAATCTCTCAAAAGTCTAAATATTTACCCCAGAAATTAGAGGGGTTTTTTGTTTTGTTTGATACTTTTTCTTTAGAGAATTTCAATTAACTTCTGGTTTGTTTTGGGGTTTTTTTAACTCTTTCTCTCTCTAATCTCGGCATCTAAAACACTTCAAAGTGAAATAAAAACAGGAAAGAAATAAGTCATTTTGACAGAAAATGAACCATAAACAGTCTTGATGGCTACACTTCATTCAAAGTTCCTTATATGTTAATTATATTAGTAATAATATTAGTAAAATCATACAAAAGATAAAAGTAAAGCAAGTAAATGACATATTTAATTATGGGATTATTGATAGCATAGATTGTATTTGCTTGTAGCCCCAGATCTCTGCCCATATTGAATTTTAAGTAAAAAGTACTGAACTTCCCAGAACATATTTGGAAGTTTCACCAAATTTCCTCCTTGAATTCTTATAAATTCTGATCTCTTCTTGTCCTTTATCATGGCTAAAATAAAAACAGATGGTTTATATAGGCAGGATTCATTTCAATAAAACTCAGTGAAGTATTTTCAATCTTCCTGAAACATGTGGTTAATTTATTGACCCACAGCACTGGGAACCTGTGGCCAGAACTGAAAGGTATGTCTGTCTGGGTATGAAGGGAATAAGAAAGAATCTTTATCTTCTAAATGCTGCCTGTCATTTTCTAAAGACAAATCTGAGTGGCAGATGGCAGAGAAATGTTTATTTTTGAATGTTCATCATGCAACATCACATTCTCAAGTTAGGAGCACAAAGCTTCCATTTGAACCAAGCATTTTTTTAATTACAGGGGAAAATATTGAAATGTATTAGTTAAAGAACATGGAAGGGATTTTTTATTTGTTTTTAATTTGCAAATCAGTCTAAGGCAATCTTGATTTAGTGCACTGCACATGTTAAAAACATTCCCAGACTTGGTCAGAGATATCAATTTCACACAAAGGATAAAGATTCTCAGTCCTTGGGGCAGCTTAAAAGAGCTCTTATTATCAATCATTTTTAGGAAAACGAAGGCAAGAAAAAAAACTACACCAACTTCTGTCTAAAATGAAGAATCACTTTCCAGCCTGTCCTGAAAGGAGATGTTTCCAAGTTGATTCACAGTGACATGTCATCATGTCTGATGTCTGTCCCCATTCCATTGATAAGGTGACAACATCCTTGACTGAGCTCATCCATCACTGCCTGAGGGCACCTGCCTGGCCCTGGCATCTCTTGGAAATCATCCCCAAGAGGGAAAGTCAGTGGGAAATGCTTCTTTTATCAGTGAGCCAGGGAGGACATTCACTGCCTACCTGACTGATAAGCAAATCTGTGATCAGAGGCCATAAACCACCCCAAACTCCACCTCCAAACTCAGGAGACAGAGCAGTGGCAGAGCAGTGACACCCTAATCCAGTGGCTCACCTGCACTCAGGGCCTCTTGGAGCAAAACAGCCCAACAACAAAAGGGATTTTGAAAGCTCAGGTTAACAAGAGATTCAATTCCTGATGTGCAATTGGTCTCTTCTCTCAGTCAACCAACAGTAGGACAAGAGGGCAGAGGCTTAAGTTCTGCCAGGGGAGGTTTAGGTTGGATATCAGGAAGAAGTTCTTTCCAGAGTGAGTGGTCAGGCATTGGAATGGGCTGCGCAGGGAGGTGGTGGATTCTCTGGCCCTGGAGGTGTTTAAGGTGAGACTGGACATGGCACTGAGTGCCATGATCTGGTGATCACAGTGGGGTTGGATTAAGGGTTGGACTTGATGATCTCGGAGGTCTCTTCCAACCCAACTGATTCTGTGTTTCTGTGAATGTCAGGCAGAGATTGCCTGTGACCTGATGTCATACCCAGCACAGAGAGGGCTTGGAAAAGCCCCCAGAAAGGGAGACACATTCCCAAAGGCAGAACACATTTGCTGTATCTCAGCAGATGATCTTTCCATCTCACAGATGCCCATTCCCACAAGGACACCCCTCCTGGATGTACAGGATGCAGAGGGTGGCCTTTCATCTGCTTTGCATTTCCACAGAGAAGAGTGACAGGACAATCCAGGTGCCTGATATCCCTTGAGACAGATGCTCTGCCACTTGGATTCCTCCAGCACTGAGCACAAATCCTGCCCCCTGCAAAGACAAGAACCACTGCAGGGTTCTTCTATTTCCAAATCACAGGATAAATTAAAAGATGGCCATTAATATTTAATTGGAAGTAACCGGGCATCTAAAAGTGATAAAAGAGAATGAGAGAGGATGCAAGGTAGAATTAATAATGTATTGGGAATAAGAAGGAAAATGAATTCCCTATAAGGAGATAGAAGTTTGAAAATAAGGTCTATAATTCTTGTTCAAGAATGTTAATGAAAATTATTAACCTTGATGAAAATGACCATCATGTCAAGCAGTTATTCGTGTATAATTATTTTTTTTCTCCAGCAACTCTCCTTCCCATTTTACCTCCAAGCTTTCAACCCTCCTGGCAGGATTGAGCCAAGAAACAAAATTTCAGTCCAGCTTGTGCCCTCTGTAGGTGTCACCACAGTGCTGGGGGTCAGGCACTTCACTTGGAAGCTGTTGAGTCTTGATTCTTGCAGTTTTACTTCAAAATGGGTTAAACTAGAGGGGAGGAAAGTCTTTAGGGGTTTTTTTAGCTACAAACTAGACAGGGTTCATAACACTGACCAATGTTAAAACCTGTATTTTCAAGGAGAATAACCCAGCTTTTTCATAACACAGAAAGGTGGAACAAGAACTTTGACCTACATTGGTCAGATTTGTAGAGGAAGAGGAAAACTCAGCATTAATTCCTGCCATGCTACTTCAGTATTTTATGTATTAGCAAGCTGCACATGAAATAAAAATGAATACAAAATTCCCTACTCCACATCCTCAGTTTGGGGTATCTTAATAAATATATTATAAATTTAAAGCTTTCTGAAAATATAATGACATTCTCCAATGCAGACTTTATAAAATTGTATTCTCAATTTTTAGAAAAGAGAATACAACACTGAGGGCAATACACACACAATAGTAATGGAAAGTTCTTTGTTTTCTGAGGCTTTCTTGAACCTACTGGAGTGAACAGAGATAATCAGATTTACCACTGCTCTGAATAAGCCACGTTAGCAGACTGTGCCTAATGAAACTCAGCAGCCCCTGAGTGGTCCTGGGGCAGCCTCAGCTCCCCATGGTACCCATGGAATACAATTTAAATACATGGAATAGCGTTGAGGGGAGCCCTGAGATGACATTTGAAGTCTTTGATGTGGGAGAATGGGAAATCTGTGGAGCCTCAGCCTGGCAAAATTGGCTCTCACAGTTTCTTCCCCTTCTCCTCCTGCCCCTGCACATGGGGTGATGAGCCTGCTTGTCTCTCCCTTTTCCAGGGCTTGCTGCAGATGTGGCTTCTTTCTTTTCCTTTCCTCCCTCCTGATCCCTCCAGAGGTCTCAGATCTTTGATAGTTTTTATTTTGTACATATGACACTTGTGCCTAATTTCCAGTCTTGGGTTTTAGCAAAGTGCAGCAGCAGCTTGTGCTTTCCAAACAAACACAGTGGCAGTCAGCCACTGTAATCAAAGGAATATTTTTACTAGCAGGATACAGCACAATTCAACTCTAGAACATTTACTCTTTTTGAACTTGAGAATTGGTAGGAGGTGAATCTATGAAACTGTTAAAAAGCCCATTTAAATAAAACATTGGCAAGGGTCCCAAACCAAAGCCCAGGGATGTCAATGAGAGACATTTTCTTGGCTTTAGTGCTTTGCATGGCTGGTTTTAGAGAAACAGAGTTTTTTTCCAATTATATGAAAGCAATTCTGGGGTGGTTGCTTAGTTTTCAATAAAATCAGCCTTGCATGTCTGGTAGCTCAGCTCATACAAAGCTCACAGGTGAGTGCATGGCCACCCACAGGTAGCAAGAGAAAACAAAGGCCACATGTCAGGCCAATAATGAGCAAAAGTAAAGTGTGTGTCACGATTCATTAAAGATCCATTACTGACAAAGAAAAAAAATAGAGGTAAAACAACCCAACAGGAAAAGGAGCATGTGTCAGAAAATATTCCCAGAGTACACATTAAACAGAGCAATTACAGAAGAGGTTTAAATGGAAATGTTGGAGAAATTACATATTTTCAACCTCCTTTTTTGAATTTGGGTAGCAGCACATTAGGAGGTCTGTCTTAAGCATTCCTCAGCTATCCCTGGTGACCTGTGTCTTGCAAATTGGTATGACAGAATCATGGAATCACAGAATGGTTTGGGCTGGAGTGGACCTTAAAGACCATTAAGTTCCAACCCCCTTGCCATGGGCATGGGCACCTGAATTCTCCTGGGTCCACTTCTCAAATTTATCCAGGTCTACCTGGATGGCATCCCATCCTTCTGCTGTGTCTGCTGCATCCCTCAGCTCTGTGTCATCTGCAAGCCTGCTGAGGATGCACTGGATCCCACTGTCTGTGCCACTGATAAAGATACTGTCAAAGGTTCAGACAAAGAAAGGTTGGTGGGGTGGGAGGGTTTCTTCAGGGAGTTTTTCTCACCCTACCAACACAAATGTTTTAGGAGTTGAAGTGCCAGGACTGAGAACAAAGGAGTGGTTGGTGGCTCCGGATTCCACCTGAATGGTGGGGCAGAGGTGAGAAAACAAACTCAATACACCTGGGAGGGGGAGAGGCTTTTCCTGGGAGCTGCTTCACTTTGTCTTGGGCAGCTGATGGGAGAGAGTCACTGTTTGCTGAGCTGGTGAGAGCTCCTTCTGACTCTGCGCTTTGTCTTCCCCCCTCCATCTCTGAGCACCCTGAGCTTCGGAGAGAGAGAGAGAGGAGAGAGAGAGGGGTCACAGCTGCTTCAGGACACACTGCAGACCTTTTTTCCTGGGGACCAACTTTGACTGCAAGGAGATTTCTGGGAATTCCCACCACTCCTCAACTCCCAGCATTTCCTTCTTTTGAACAAAGGACAAGGAGAGAGAGAATCTGCTCTTCCACTCAGGAAAAAGGCTCTGTCTCCATCCTGCACCATGTGAGTCATTCACCTCCTTGTCTGTGCCTTGGTGGAAAAAGACTGAGAATTCATCTGGCAGCCAGCTGAGGTGTGACACTGACACTGTCCATAAATATAACTGCACCAGGAGAAACCTACAGGTTTTGGGGCTTGGGGTTTTTTTGGTACTGGGGGAGTAGTTTGCTCTGGTCTGTTCATAGTTGTATCTATCTATCTATCTATCTATCTATCTATCTATCTATCTATCTATCTATCTATCTGTCTAGCAGTTAAGAACAGTTATCCTTCTTATATATATTTTCTAAGTAATGTTTTGGGTTTTAGTGTTTTGTTTTGTTTGTTGTTTTGTTTTTTTAAATTTAGTAAGGGCTGATGTGGTTATTGAGGAGGAATCCTCTCCTCTGGTCTTGGTAAACATTTCAGTTTCCCTCAAACTAAGACAGACATTAAAGAGCTCTGGTGCCCACAGAGAACCCTGAGGGACATCACCTGGCATTGTCCTCCACCTGGACATAGAGCCATGGACCACAGCATGGCACATATCAAAAGGAAGTTGGGGCTACTATGAGTCTTACCAGGCTTCATGTAGGGGCTGGTGAATGTAGGGAGGTCACCCAGTCAGTGAAGTGACACTAATTAGGACCCCCTCAGATGTCATACCATCATTCTGGTTAGAAAAATCCAACAGCCCAGGTTTGTCTTAAATGTGAGAATGAATCCTGATGTCCTGAAGGGTTTTGGCTCACTCATAATGCAGAAAACAACCCTTTCTTGAGTGAAGGGTTGTTAGAACTGCCATGAACAAATCACCCAGCACAGATCTGCTGTGCTGACTGATTAATACAACCCATGTTCATGTGCTTTATAGCCTTTTGTGGGTAGTTTGAGCTGCAGAATAGACTCATTTGCTCAGAAAGATGGAAATCCTTCACTTTGATGTGCAAGTTAAGCTATAGATTCCAGTCTATGCAGCCTCTGCCCCAGCAAGCCTCCCAGCAAGGGTTTCTGTGAAGGTCTGTTGTGGTGTGTGCACGTGGGAGGGTGGCAAATAAAGCTGGTACTGTCATCACCTGCCTTTATTCATGTGAAAGGAATAAAAGCAGAAGTTTTTGTGTTATGGCTCTCACTGCAGCTCACATTGCATATGCAGAAAGAGAGGAAATGAAACCCCTTTGTTGGCTGTACCACAAGCCAAGGAACTTTGCATTCTTCCTCCTTGTCCCCCAGTGAGAAGGCTGTGATAAGAATGAAAATTAAAAAAAAGACTGTAGTGCCTCGGCGTCAGTTTTTCTGACATGTGCTCAATGTTTCAAACTTATCAGACACGAAGGTGAAAGCCTTTCCATTACAGCACCTTAAAAGCTTTGCAGGCAGGTCTATCCTGTCCCATCATGCTTGACAAGTGCTTGTAGCAGGTTATCTCTGTTGCTGAGATAAAAACATCCCAAAGGGATGTGAAGTTTAGAAACATTTGGACTGCTTAGTAACTAATTTACAATATCATTCCTCTTGTGTGGCATATTTCACTGTGAAGGCACTTCCAGTGTGTTGGGGACATTCAAGACATCTTTCTAAGTATTTCACCTCTGGGTTTTGGAAAGGTGATTTGCAGCTGGAATCCTACTTATGCTTTGAATATCATCCCTTTTCACACATGCCAGGCAGGGTTTCTCACAGAAGCCAAATCTGCAGCCCCACTGACAACACTGTCCCCTACACCTTGTGACTCAGGAGGAATTTTTATTTTCTTTTTTATTGGAAAGGTAGTCAATAAATTGACATAAGTTGCCCAGAGAGGTTGTGGAGTCCCCACATTTGTCCTGAGCAACCAACTGCAGGTGCACCTGCAGGGATAGTTGGAAATTATGATCTGCAGAGGTCCCTTCCAACCTCAACCACTCTGTAATGTTGCATGTCTCTAAAAGACCTATTTCAGATCAAAGTTTTTCCTCAAGCATCCATAGAGAATTTTTAGATGCTTTCCAGATCATATTTTTCCTGCTCTATGAATGCAAGTCATTCATGCAGTGAAGAAGCAAGAGGAGCTCCCATATCAAATCTTGCTGCATATTGAGAGGGTGGGACAGAGTTTCTGTAAAGCTCAAAATCACTCATGGATATAAAAATACTGGGATATGAACTGCCTATGAATAAAGCCATTTTGGAAGCTTGAGGATGATCACTGTCACAAAAGGAAGGGGTTTGCTTTGCCACCTGAATAAGTGAAGCAAAACTCCCTGTCTGGGAAATGATGCCCATTGAAATAAAAAGGGAATCAAAACATAATTTAGTACCATAGCAAAGGGCAGGTTTCACAAGCCCAAGAGCTTTTGAGCCCTCTGTTTCTGTAACACGTGCAAACAGATAAAGGAATAGACAACAAAGTTGTACAGCCACGTGATGACTCGATAATGCCTTTTTAATGGTTTGCCTCTGGATGAGATCGAATCTCCAGGAGGCTTCAAGCAATCCATCATTTTCATGTAAATCAATCTGCCACAGAAATGGTATCACCTCTCCTTAAGTGTGCACCTTTAATACCACTCTGCCCAACATATCCCTGCCCCCAAGGCCAGTCAGATGTGGGATAGGAAGAGCAAGAAATTCCTTGTTCCTTAAAACTTTTTACTGCTTGAGAAAATGATTTGCTCTTTTTGTGTTAAATTTTATCAGCATGTTGTCATTTTGAACTTCTCTCAGTACTGATAATGAGTGTAAAGAAAGATAGTGGAACATGAAATAGGATTTTGAATCCGACACTAAAGGGCTATCACAGACTTTTGAAAAGTGGGTCCTTGTTTGTAGTGTTGGAAGGTGCAGACATATGTGTGCCCTTTTGCATGTGGACATAACGTTTCAAGCTGCTTATATGAGCTTTCACAGCTCTTTCTGAGAGATGAACACTGTCTTTCAAAAAGGAAAGTCCTCAAAAAATGCCTTGAAGTTCTCAGGTGCCCCTGCCTGTTTTGTTTGTAGAGCAAAGCAGCATTTGCAAAAATTATTTATAAAGGTGATGACCTCTTATAACAATTTGCTTGCAATGAATTTTGATTTTAACGAGTATTGCAACAACGCCAAACTTACTATACAAAAAAGTTTAGCCCCATGATTCTGTTATGCAGAAAGAAGACTCTCTGACCAGTAAGGTTATAAAGAGCTATGTTTATTCTGGGGTGGGGGGGGGAATGGCTCCTCCAAAAACATGCACACCTGGTTGAGTTAACAACAGGTTTATATGCAAGCAAGTTATACATATTTATTATTTCTTCATGCATAAACATTATTCTTTTAGAGAGGGCAGGGCTATTATCATGAGTTTCAAGAACTGATATCTGTTTTCTCCACCCCGTGCCACTCCTTTCTGTGCCTGCGCTTTCCCTTCTGGATATTCAGGGCAGGGGTCTCTGGTGGTCTCTGGGGATGAAGTCACTGCTCTTCCTCCCATGATCTTTTTACCTTTTGCTCAAAACTGCTTCAAACCGGACTTGTAGCTGGTCTAATTGGACTTATCTTGTTCTTTTGACATATCTTCTGATTTATCTTCATTTCATGGGGTATCTGGGCTGTTTTAACTGGTCCAAGAGGCTCTGGGGCCTCTTGGCATGGCATCTTCAAGGACAGGTCTGTACCTTGTGAGTTTTGCTGTATGCTATGCTGTGAATTTTATAGTAATTACTAAGCAAATTCTATGATAGGTATATCAACTAATAACATCATCAATTAATAAGCATAAGTAAAATAAGGATATCCCCCCTCCTCAAATAATACACACAGACTATGAACTTTCTAATGCCCAAGGTTTACTCAGCTCAGGGGACAGGACATGGCAGCTGTGTTATGCTACACATAATGAACCTGCAGATGCAGATTTGAACCCAGATTCAGTTCCAACCTAAAGAGGTTTCAGTTTGCTTCTTCAGTGCCTCTTGATGAGCTCTCAGAACAACAGAAGACCTCTTCTCCTTTCCCTTGGCTGATTGCCCAGCCAATGCTGCTCACTCACAGCCCCGAAGACAGCTCTTGATTGTGTTTTGATGTTTCTGTGGAACTATTACTGTATTGACTGTGTGGCAGCCAAAACAGATCTTTGTGTTCTCATTTTTCCCCTGCGCTCCTTCCACTCAATCAAACAGGCACATGAACTTCCCACCGAACAGGAGAATGCTTTTAAGCCATGGTGGTTCTCCTGGGAGCAGAGTGGTAAGAAATCTCTTACCTCTTCACACAAACACACTTAGCTGACTGCTGAGACTTGCCCTTTTTTTGCTTTTCTTTCCTCTTGGTTTGTTTTGCTTCTCCCCACACGCAGAATGTAACAGCCATATCCACCTTGCCATGGAAATTACAGCTGGAAAAGACAATTTCCTCCTTCTTCCATTCTATCAAATATTTAGTGGGAATGATGTAAAGAACTGGATTTTTAATTTGGAAGAGGTTGCTGGGAATGATTTTTTTCATAAGGTGCAACTGGCCATTTGAGTTATCATCAGGTGACACTGTTTGCTGCAGAAATGACATCCAAATATGGCTCCAAAGCACTTCTCATCCTGTGGGGCACATACAAAATTAGATGGAGGTTTACTCAAGGTCTCTTAGACAGCATTACATTCCCACACTGCCTCACATTTTTAGCACCACAAGATTCCAGTTATGAAACTTGAATTCTTGAGGGTTGTTGTGGATCAACAGAATTGCTTCATAGAACCATAGAATGGACTGGGTTGGAAAAGACCTCCAAGATCATCAAGTCCAACCCTTGGGCCAACTCCAGTCCCTTTACCAGATCATGGCACTCAGTGCCACGGCCAAGCTCAGTTGAAAAACCTCCAGGGATGGGGAATCCACCCCCTCTCTGGGCAGCCCATTCCAATGCCTGAGCACTCTCTCTGCAAAGAATTGCCTTCTGCTCTCCAACTTCAATTTCCCCTGGCAGAGCTTGAGCCCATCATGCCCCCTTGTCCTATTGCTGAGTGCCTGGGAGAAGAGACCAACCCCCACCTGGCCAGAACTTCCCTTCAGGTAGTTCTAGACTACTCTACTTCCACTCTAAAAGGACAACTTCATTGTCTTGCCTTTGCTTTAGCTCATTTTCCTCTCCATCTTTAGAATTATTTGCAATAAGCTGTACCAAAAGCCCTCTCAGCACCTGCATTTTCTTCTGGGGAACAAATTAACAGCACCACAGATTGTCACCTTTGGTGACATCTCCATTGGGATGGAGGGACTGGTGTCATGGACAGGAGCTGAGGCATCTGTGCCAAACACTGGGCACCTCAACTCAATTTTCAGCCCTGCTACTGGTTTCCAGACTGACCTTGACCAAAAGCTCTTACTCGTTTGGCTCCTCAGTTCTCTGGACAGCACAGATAAAATATATCTACCTTGAAAGGGTTCCTGAGAGATGCTCTTCATTTCAAGGTGAGGGACAAGATGAGCATTCTCATATTTTGTCCTAAATCCTGGACCAGATCCAGCTTTCAAGTTTGCAGGATTTCCTTCAGCACATCATTCAGGCTTCAACATTTGTGTAGACCTTTTTTCATGGATGGAGGTGCCACTAAGGAAAACCTTCCACGCAGCTCGATGTTATAGTTGAAGCTCCCCTGTGAAAGCACTTGGTGATAAAATCAGCTCATTCTTGGTCCTGCTGCATCTGCCAAGCTCAGCATGGACTTCATTCAATCCATGAAGGCTTCTTGAGAAATCCAGATTATTCTCCTTGCTGAAAGTGGCAATACAGCTGCTTTCTTTGGGCTGTTTGGTTAGTCCTTGCTCTGTGGGTTGGCACAAGTCCTTGGTACAATATCTGGTGTAAGAGAATCTCTGGGCAAGACTCTTTGGAGCTATTGCAGCACAAACAGTAGCAACACAATAATCTGTACAGAATTAATCTTCCTAATTTTAAATTGATAACTTATTTGAGCTTTTTATCCACCAGGTGAACTTCTTTTCCCCTACACTTTATTGTCTACTGGTTAAAATGGGAAGAAATGCCTCTAAGATATGACTTGTCCATATCACATTTACTCAATTTAAAATATTCTTTTATATTTATATTTATAATAATATTTATATATAATTATATATTAATAATATATTTTATAGAACTAATATATATTTCTAAATATATAAATTTATTTATTTATATGATATTTATAATATAATTTATTATTTTGAAGGAAAAAACACACAGATGAGGAAGAAAGAACTTTTTTTCTGCTGTGCAACTGGTGAAAACAAAAGCAAAAAATACTTTGGAGTATTTTTTCCAGCCTTTTTATCCAGCAAGGTAAATAATTTGTTATAAGTTTTGTCAGATATTATGAATGCAGATCTTTTCTCCTAACCTTTGAAATATAAAAGATGTGTGACATGAACCATTCTATATCTCATAAAAACCTTGTTAGAACTACTGAAATGGTCTCAGATCCTACTGATTGCCATTAAATTTTGGGTCCCAAGTAATGCAGCCAAATTGAACATTGTGGTATTAAAAAAAATTAATCAGAAAATTACTGTTAGAAACACCAGGTTTTGGAAATCAGGATGTGCCTGAGTTAAGTTTGCCTGTGAGTCCCTCTCTGTTTGAATTATGGTGCAAATACTCAATGATGGAGTATCATTTTCCTGTAACATTTTCCGGATGGGCAGCTGGACGTTTAGCCCTGCTGCAGTGATGGTGCCTGGCTGAGCCCAAACCCACACAAATCAGAGGATGCAACAGGCTACAGAAAGCCAGAATTCCAGGTAATTCAGGTTCCAAACCTTCAAATTACTGCTGAGTGTGTTTCTCAGGGACATTCATCACAGTCAAATCCCCAGGGCAAGGCAATAGGTGGCCTCCCAGTGATAGAGCAGCTCTAAATAAAAACTAAAGCACCACATCTCTTCAGCAAAGGGAGTCTATTTTTTTGCTTGATTTCTTGCTTTTATCATTTTGAAAGATGCCAAAGTACATAAGGTAGAACTTATTTAGAGGATATTTTACCTTATCTGTCTGTCTATCTATCTATCTATCTATCTATCTATCTATCTATCTATCTATCTATCTATCTATCTCTCTATCTTTTCCCTTCCCCTTCCCCTTCCCCTTCCCCTTCCCCTTCCCCTTCCCCTTCCCCTTCCCCTTCCCTCTCCTGTATATATATTTTATTTCCTATATATTTATATATATTTGAAGATTTCACCCACAACTAAACCTGTAGTTTGTGCTCAGCATTTGACAGCAAATCAAACAATCAAAACTACTTCTCTATAAGCCCAAGAACAACTTGGGTGAAAAACTAAAGCAGTGGCAGAGTTTGACCTGAATTCAACAAGCTTAAAACATGACAATTTTCTACTTTTTTAAGAAATAATATTTTAAGTTGCTTATGAATAGTTTTTGATTATTGTTATTCAACCCAGTGCAGTGTAATAGCAGCAAGTGTAATTTTTAATAAATGCACTCACAGACCCAAGAAGAAAGAATATAGGTGCCCAAGCCATTGAGTTTGGTATTAAATCATAGCTGGTTTCCAGTCTTTTGAGTTATGGAATAAACAGACTGATTTGAAATACTGTAAATGTAAATTCAGGGCTAATATTATTGCCTGAGGAATGGGCTCCTTGGCATGCAAGAGGCCTGAGGAATTCAGAAAATATTAGTGCATAATTATGGAGCTGACAACTTTTTTTATTTTAACTTGGATTTGCCTCACAGAGCTACGAAATTCTCCCTGTCACGGAACAGGCAGGCAAAGTGCCACTATTGCTTTGCAATACCCAGGGGACAAATAAAAGAAGGAAGCCCAATAATTTTCATGCAATTAGAAGAGACTACAAAATTCAGGACAGCAGAATTATGTGTTTACAGCACAAAAAAAAAAAAAGTACAGATATCATTCTTTCCTGGGTCCCAAAGCTTACAAGAAACAAGCCTGAGGCACACAGCTCTAAAACGCTGTATCAGCTGAAATACAGAAAAAAAAACAACCAAAAAACCAAACAAACTTTAATAATGCTTTAAATTGCCACCAAAAAAAAAAAAAATCAAAAAAACCAAAACTCACAAACAAACAAAAAATCAAAACCAAACCAACCAAACAAAGGAAAAAAAAAAGACAAGAAAAAGCTTGGAGTATTAAAACAGAATTTTAAAAAATTAGTTTTAAATTACAGATTATACTTTGGTACTAACTACAGCAATTATCAGCATCCAAAAAAAATTATGCTATAAATCAAGTGATGTCGCTACCACAAAGATTTAGGAAATCTCAGTGTGACTCCTGTGATATACTTTGAATGTCTTTTCCAAAGAAACTTTCTATGAAAATAAAAAAGAAAAAAAGATTTAGCATGAGATAATAATGAAGTTCAAGATACCCAGAATAATTTGCAGCAGTAGTTCTTAATTGTGAGATGGTAAAGACAGGGCCTGATCAGCAGCCAACATCAGAGCCTGCTCCACATGAGACACAGCATTGCAGAAGGCCTTGTTTTAATGCCAAATAATATTTTAGTATAAGAAAATTTATTTGTGAAACATCAGTTTTCTGGAATGATTCCGAACTTGAGCCTTCCCTCTGCAGGGTCAGGGGAAGAAAGTTGGACTGTACCAGAAACAAAAGCGAAACCTGCTCTGCCCTCCCTTTTGAAGAAACAACCAAAGCTTTAATATTTTAATCTGTTTTCTGAATGACTCTGGCCTGTTGTATCCAGTCAGAAGCCACCACACTCTCAGGGAGATCCTGAGTGCTGAAAAAGGGCTGCAAAGAGGCAGCTCCCTCCTGTTACCTTTGAGGATGACAAAAACTCCCACTATGCTATTATAAAAATTAAGTAGAGTTTACCAACATTTAAATCACAGAATCATAGAATGGATTGGGTTGGACAAGACCTCCGAGATCATCAAGTCCAACCCTTGGTCCAACTCCAGTTCCTTTACCAGATCATGGCACTCAGTGCCACGGCCAAGCTCACTTGAAAAACCTCCAGGGATGGGGAATCCACCCCCTCTCTGGGCAGCCCATTCCAATGCCTGAGCACTCTCTCTGCAAAGAATTGCCTTCTGCTCTCCAACTTCAATTTCCCCTGGCAGAGCTTGAGCCCATCGTGCCCCCTTGTCCTATTGCTGAGTGCCTGGGAGAAGAGACCAACCCCCACCTGGCCAGAACTTCCCTTCAGGCAGTTCCAGACAGTGCTGAGGTCACCTCTGAGCCTCCTCTTCTCCAGGCTAAACACCCCCAGCTCCCTCAGCCTCTCCCCACAGCACTTGTGCTCCAGTCCCTTCTCCAGCCTCGTTGCTCTTCTCTGGCCCCACTCCAGCTCCTCAAGATCAATGTTTTGCTTTATTTTTCTTATTTCTGTGCAGACAGTTCTTAAATCTTTCCCAGAATAGAGTGACACTGAAGAAAAGTTTGATAAAAATTCCTCTTCCTTTGGAAAGGGACTCCTCCATTTTACCATCTGTCTCCATCAGACTTCTTCTGGCCAGAAGCATTTAAAATAATTTATCTAATAAAGCCCCTTGAGGGAGCCCTGCCTTGGTGTTTGTCTTTGAAGCCAGTTTGTTGGTGGCATATAGTGAGCCAAAGTAGCAGATGACACCCTGAGGGAAATTCTGTTTGGTTCCTCAAAGGTCAGCTCAGTGAAACAGCAACATCTTCGTTTGGGCTCAGGACTTGGGGACTCAGTGACAACTTCACTGTGCCCATCTGCTCCAACCATCTGGATTGATCCTTCCTGATGGATGGGACAGAGCACTTTTTTTTTCAGTTAGAATTGCTAACTAGAACCATGCACCTTTTGTAAAGTTATTTGCATTACTGGGAAAAAAATATATATTTACAATAACATTTATTTATCACAAAAAGAGACATGGAAGACTTTGTGGTTGCTCATGGGGCATTCAGCTACTTGGGCACAGTGGTGTTAAGTGGCAAGGGTTTGGGATGTATCTCTTAAAAGCTCAGCCATTTATAGCCTGTGAGTCTAATTGACTTCATTAATAAGATTTTCTTGCTGTTGTAAGGATTTAAAACAGATACAAAATCAAAAATTCCATCTCTTGCTAGTCCAGCATTATGGACACAAACACTGTTGGTTCAGATTGTTTTTAGAAGGATTTGCTATCCATAATTTTTTAAGAACATCTGTTTCCTACAAATGACAGCTGGAGAGATGAGAGATTTCAGGTTTAATAAGGTAATTGAGAAGTTCTTTTAAATACAGCTTTTTTTTTTTGCTTTTTTAAATAAGCATTTGCATGCATCGGAAGAGTTCATGACCAAGTTCAACCACAACTATTCCACAAATGATTTGCATTTACAAATTATGTCTTGAGATTCACACAGTTGAGGTTCTGATGAGTAAGGAATAATTATTCACTGTCTTTTACAATAAAAGAACCAAGGAACTTCAAGGGATGCTGGAGGATGACAGGTTCAAAACCAAAACAGTTGCTTTTTCATACTGTGTACAATCAAGCCATTGAATTCCTTGTCAGGGAATGCTCAGGGGCTGAAAGGCAACTGAGGGAGTTGATGGAGGGAAAAAAGAATGTATTGAACATAAAAGGATGCTCCAGTGTTTTCAGGAGTGCCTGAAATCGCTAATTATTGAGGCTTCAGAAAATATTGCTGAAAGAAGGAACATTATTTCCAAGAAAGAAACACAGGAGCTCCTCGGGCATGTGGGACTAAATGGATGACTCCATGAAATCTAAGAGAGTATGAGCTCTCAGCAGACAGATAATAAAATGTAAACTACTTTAACTACTTTTACATTTTCAGATCATCAGCAGCTACTCTTAATTAATTGTAGGCTGCTCTGGAGGATTGCCAGCAGTTGGTTTAATATACATGAAGATCTTTGCTATTTCCACACAGCATCTCTTTGGAAGAACCACCAATACCACAAGCTGCAATCACTCTTTCCTGAAATAATGTAAGTTGGCTTAATAAGGGGCAATAAAACATCTAAATGAATCTTTGCATGCCAAATGCATGATTAACCCCATGGGAAACAGAAAGAGAAGCATTATACATTTGTTTAATAACTTTTTCTTATTAAAAGAACTAAATATATATTGCAGTTTTCTGAAAAAATAAGAGATTTTCCAAAGTAAATAATCCTTTATAACTGTGTAATGTTTGATCCTTTATGATTATTTATTTTTAAAATGTATCAGAAATGAGCATTTGTAAAATTGAGTATAACTTGTAAATCCAGGAAATCTGGATATTCTGGACCCTGTTTTAACAGGCAGCTTTAAAATTAAGTAGCCTCTTAAGCAAAGGGGAATTCAAAGGGAGTGAGGAAAAAGGCATATACTGGAAGTCTGAGCCAGTCCTGGCTTTCATTTTTCTTCTCTACAGCAGGTTGATGAAGAATCAACAGCAAGTCAGAGCTGTCAAGGCTGCTTCAGGTAACAATCCCACCACATCATCATCCTTGCTAGAAATATTAATCAACATGCATCTTGATAAACCCTTTTTATTCTCTCCTGGGCACCCTTCCCTTCCAGCTTTAAGACACTGGCTTTGCAATCACTTGCAATTTGGTGCAAGGGGCAAAGGCATCTCTGAGCATGTGGTGGGGTTAAATATCTCCATGCCCATCATCAGTTTGCACATTGCAATTGGTTTGGCTCAAATGCCATATCAGATATCCAAGATGTGTTGGGGAGGATTGTCCTTCATTGCTACTGCCACCAGAAATGCACCATGGGACTTTCCATTGCCTTTGCAGACAAAAAATTTCAAGATTTCGCTGCAACTGTCACTACTAAAGACAATTTCATAAGCACACAGGTATGGTATTTATTAATTGTGCAGTCAGCTCTGCCAGATATAGCTTTAAAAAGTCTCCCAGTGAAAGGCAGATTCAGCTTTTTGACAGAAATCCTCTTTGGTCTAAGAAATGCCTTTAATGTGATGCCCATCAATTTTCTCAGCTTTGGATTTCACTTCAAATATGAGTATATCCATCAAATGTGTCAGTTCTTCCAGACTCCTGGCATTTGGGAGCCTCAGGGAAGCCTCTCCCCACGTGCCATGGCTCACCCCACCAGAATGTTGCTTTATCCTTCAGTCTGATTTGCAGGAGTCATAAAAACCTTCATTGACTAAAATAGCCAGTTTATATAGGCTGGGTAGCACCAGGGAAGTGGAAAGTCTATTTCATGAAAAATAAATCAGATAGGAAGATAATGGAAGCTCGATTGGTTTCATAAAGATTCATTTTAACCAGATGGTTCAACAGAGTGACTGGGAAATAGGTGGAGAAAGGCTGAAGAGGTAAGAGAAAATAAAGGAAATAAAAGTACTTGGCTGTCTAAATGGGAGAAATACAAGAAGCTTTGGAAAGAGGGCAGGAAATACAGAATGATTGAACACCAGTGGGCATATCTGCCCTCAAAGAAGCTTTAAAGCTCTCTGGTGCAACCAATTCCCACGGAATCATTCCCTTCAGGACCCCTTCCTGATGACATTTGCTCAATGCTTGCTATGCCTTTAATGTTTCCTTTGCTGCAGGAACTGTGCTCAGCTCCAGAATTATGTGCTTTGTGCAATCACCTTGATAGGTTTCCTTTCACCTTGATAATTTTCCTTTTTTACCTCATTTGGAATGCAGCACCAGGATTTCCTGGTTGCTGGAATACATAATTGACTGCAATGGGAGGAAATTAAGTAAAAGATACACAGGAAACAATTGAAACCCAAGTGATTATTTTTGGCCTGGAAAGCATCCCAAGAATACACATTTTATGGTCACTGACACCATGAAATCTGCTGGACCCTGAGCCCTAAAATCTCCTTGATACCAAACCAAACATTTTCCTGTTAGATTTGTTCTGAACAAATGAGTTTTCCTGTCACCCAAAGCTAAAGATAGTTGGTAAGACTTACCTGTATTTAATTCCTTAATTCCACCACCAGAAATAACCACATCCATAACAGTTTCCTTCCTTCCTCTTCACAAGGAAATACCTGAACTCTAAAATTCAGATCTGATGCTTTGGATAAGGAACCAGAAGAATGGTAAGTTCATTTCAAATGTATTCACATTCTGTTTGACTGGGGGCTGGTTAATGGAAATAAGATAATACTTTTCCATTTCACTCCTTCAAACAAAAGAATGTATATCTTGAGTTTTAACAAAAAGTCACTCTCTTTTAATTTAGAGACCTAGTTCTGGTTACTTCACTAATTTATTAAGCAATTTATTAAAGAAAAAGGATGCAATCATCATCCTGCAAACTATAAGTGCCAAATCTGCCTACAGTTAGTCCCATCAGGATACACACACACAGAATATTTTGGGGAAAAAATGCTTGTGCAGGGTTGACAAGTGAGAGAAATACAGATCTTCATTCCTGGTTCTGAATTTGATGCATTCAAGATGAATGTGACTGCAGATCAAGAGAAGAGCAGAGCTGATATTGGACAGTACAGCTTTTTTTATTTATCTTTCTAATCCGGATCCTAAACTTAGGCAGGTCTCCCTCTCTTCCCTCACTCATTGCCTTTATCCTCTCCCCTCTCCATGTGTTTAATCTCCACCTGACTTTGCTTTCATCAAATATCCATATTTTGACATGTAAGCAAAATCATACCCTTAATTACTTGCAGTCCGAGATTTTAATAGATGAGGAGAACAATTCCTTTGGCACCAAAATAAATGAAAAATCAGATGGGAAAGGCATCCCTAGTGATCCAGTCAGCAATGTGTCTCTTTGGCTGACTTTTATAGTGCTGATGAAGAATGAGATGAGACTTCTTGCATGATTTAAGCAAGCACCTAAGCAGACAACAGAATTCCAAGTCATGCTCATCTCTTTTTTTAGTAGTTACATCTTTTTAATATGATGTTATTTGATGTCAAACAAACAACTGGGCCAGTCACCCTGGAGAAATCAGCAGCAGGTGGAGGATTATTGATTTACTGCAGAAGCTGCAGGAGGAGGCAAACTGAGGCTGTGGAGCATTAAGGGAATCAGCTCTTGGGGTTGAACCACGAAAATTGCCATTCAAATGGTCATTTAGAGCTCACCATTTTAATATGTTACAGGTACAGTTTTCCTTTTATTGCTGGTTTCCTTGATCCTGCAGTCCCCTTTGTCAGGCCAAAGCTTCACACATGATGTTTTTATGCTTGTGACTGGGTGTGTGTTCTTGTACATCTGGGGAATCATTTTTAAGTATTTTCTGTAAATTATACATAAAGCATCAATGCTGAGGTTGCAAGAAAAAAAAACCCAGGGCAAGAATTATTAATATGAACAAGAGTGTTTCACAGACTCACAGACTGTTCTGAGTTGGAAGGACCCACAAGGATCATCGAGTCCAACTCTTCAGTCAATGGCCCACACAGGGGATTGAACCCATGACCTTGGCATTATTACAGCCAAGTTTTAACCAACTGAGCAAATATAATTTAACAAAAAAGAAGAGAGGAAAAGCAAAATACATTCTGCATTTAAGAGTAGTCCAAAATCACAACAAAGTTCTGTTCATTTTTGCACAGTGGAAAGGCATTTGAAACAAGTTTGATTTGCTTTTTTTTTTTGATGGCCACCTTGAGGTTTAACCAAATCGTTTCTTTTGAGACTTCTGTCATGCTTTTCACCCTCAGCATCTCAAACTGCTTGAGCCAAAGGAAATATGTAAACTAGATCAGTGGAATGTCATAGGATAAATTGAAAGAAAATGTTACTGAAGAAAGTTAGGTGCTTTAGTCTGCAACAAGAATCTGCTGATAAATGTAGTTGTACAAGTCTGTTTACAGACATTCACAAAAAGTCTGCAGCAGACAATGAACAATGTTAATTTTGAAAGGAAACCCTGTATTATAACAAGAGAATAAAAGCACAGAGCATTTAAATACTTGTCAGGTCTGCTGAAATTAACCTCACCCCCTAAATTACCACCAGCAAAAGAATTCAGGATGGTGGAGTTTCCATATCTGGAGGTGTTCAAAGAAAAAACTGGACATAGCACTTTGTGCTGTGTGTAGTTAACAAGGTGATGATCAGTCAAACTTGGACTTGGTGAACGTAGAGATCTTTCCCAGTCTAAATGATTCTGTGTTTCTGTAATTAAAATGTTTGTTATTGCACAAGGCTACTTCCTGTTCTTTCAGAACAGCCTAAAGCTGTCAGGACATTTTTACTGGAGCTATTCCTCACAATTTTTAAGATTTCTCCCTCAAAATTATTCCATTAATCTGAATCTGAGCTAATAACAACATTTCTAGACACCCCTAGAACATGTGCACAGTGACCATGCACCAAGAATGGAAGAACAAACAAACTTTTCATCTTCTATCCTGTTAAAGGTTCAAAAAAAGAAAGGTGGTGGTGGGAGGAGTCCCTCAGGGAGTTTTTCCCACCCTACCAACACAAAGGTTTTTGGAGTTGAAGTACCAGGACTGAGAACAAAGGAGTGGTTGATGGCTTCATATTCCAACTGAATGGTGGGGCAGAGGTGAGAAAACAGATTCAATGCACCTGGGAGGGGGAGAGGCTTTTCCTGGGAACTGCTTCACTTTGTTTTGGGCAGCTGCTGGGGGAGAGTCACTGTTTGCTGAGCAGGTGAGAGCTCCTTCTGACTTGGCTCTTTGTCTTCCCCCCTCCATCTCTGGGCACCCTGAGCTTCGGAGAGAGAAAGAGGGGTCACAGCTGCTTCAGGACACACTGCAGACCTTTTCCCTGGGGACTGACTTGGACTGCAAGGAGATTTCTGGGAATTCCCACCACTCCTCAACTCCCAGCATTTCCTTCTTTTGAACAAAGGACAAGAGAGAGAGAATCTGCTCTTCCACTCAGGAGAAAGGCTCCATCCTGCACCACGTGAGTCATTCACCCCCTTGTCTGTGCCTTGGTGGGAAAAGACAGAATTCACCTCACAGCCAGCTGAGGTGTGACACTGACACTGCCCATAGATATAACTGCACCAGGAGAAACCTACAGTTTTGGGGCTTGGGGTTTTTTTGGTACTGGGGGAGTAGTTTGCTCTGGTCTGTTTATAGTTATATTCATATATCCAGTAGTTAAGAACAGTTATCCTTCTTATATACATTTTCTAATTAAAAAGGATTTTTTAATTTAATGAGGGGTTGTGGTCACTGAGGAGGAATCCTCTCCTCTGGTCTTGGTAAACATTTCAGTTTCCCTCAAACTAAGAGGGAAGATGCGGAAGGGAGAAGGATGAGTGGATGATTCTGCATGTTTTGATTAGAAAAGGAAATTGTATATTAACTTTCTCACCATGTGTATATATTACTAGATACATTTCCAACTGGTTCAGGATGTCACTGCTCTTCCTCCTCTGGAGTTTGTGATAGTTATTCTGCAGATTGGACAGAATTCATAGGCTGGGAAAAAAGCTTCAGTGGGACAAATGTTAGCCAAGATCTCGAGTACAAAATGAGGCATTTAATCTGGTTTGACTGATTATCAATCCAGTCTTATAAATTATGCCTGGACCATGCTAACAGTGGTGAATTGTGTACCATATTTTATCTAGGGCACAAAGATGAGTTTGTGAATCAAATCTTACCATGTGCCACAGCCTGACATAGAGTGTTCTTAGTATCATATAGAAATGAAGCACTATGGAGATAAATCAGTGATCCAAGTACTGACAATATTCACATTTAACCTTTCCCAGGACTCCCCAGTCCTGTTTTCTACTGTTGATGAAGCAGTGGCAAAAGCACAACTGCCTTTGAACCAGGCTGGGATTCAGCACAAAATCTAAAGAAGCATTTAGGATAATTAGAGGGCATGCACAAAATCACATCCTCACTGATACATTTGAGCCACATTTTTATACAGCAACATTTATGTCTTTAATATATATAAATATACATATATAAATACACACATATATATGTGTGTGTATACATATATTTATATAAATATAAGTTATGTCAGCTGATTCTTTCTTGCCCAGACATCTAGACCTAATAGTTATTTTTCTATTTTCTCCACTTAGAGCAGCCCAAAAGCCACTCTGCATCCTCTGACCTGAAAGGGGCTTTCAAAAGAAGACCATTTTGGCTTCAGGCTGTCGAGTAAGGTTTGGAACTGGAAGGACCCGAGTCTGACAGCAGTAAGTGGAAAGGACATGCTGCAGTTCTCTTGAGGCAGCATGGGGCATGCCAGTTTTCTCATTTTTACTTTTTCAAAAGCTGCAGCAAGAGGCAAATGCTGTAAAAACCTGTTCTATAAAAGGAAGATTTTTTTCCCACGTTTAAGTGCAAATGAAACTTTGCTCTGCAGCGGCACTTTTTAGAAAGGTGTAAGGAATGCCCAGCAAAGTAGGCAATGAACTGAACATCACCAAGGGCTTTCAACATGTTTCACAAGTCCCATATGGTGAGAAAAGCTCTCCTGGCAACACAAGGAAGAGCGAGTCGCTGAAAGAACAAGCACAGATAGGATGTCTGATCCTGCAGTTCTCAACGGGGAAAACTCCCTTTGAAGTCCATAGGAATAAGGGGAAGGTTTGCAGCTCCTATCACTGTTCTGTCATCCTCTATCATGCACCTCATTTGGTTCCATTTGAGAGGCTAATTCTCCTCTTTCTTCCCCTCCTTATTCCATTTTCTCCTTTAGTAGCTATTTTCAGCCTAATTCAGCCCCACTGTGTGATGCAGCCAGATCAGGTCATTCCACTGTCAAAGGGAAATTTGTGCAGAGAGAAGTGGTGCAGTTTAAAGACACCATTTAAACTTCAAAAGTGAAAAGACCCACACTGACACTCATCTGAACGGCTCTTCAAATCCCCAAAAGAGAGGACAGCAAACTGAGTGCAGGGATCAACCAGCTACCAGAGCTCTCATCGTGAGCTGAGAGCTGAATGTGGGTCTGCTTAAGGGGATATCAGCACCTTGCAGGTACCAGCAGAGGACTTGAACCAGGAGAAGACATTTTGGGCAAAGACTACTCCAGTGGATAGTTCTGAGGATCCCAATCTGATCAGCTCCTCTCATAAGACAGAAAAAGGGACATCAGGTTTATGAGTCTGGATGGATTCAGATATTAACGTGGCATTTGGCTCCCCAGACCCCTCAGCATTTGTGAGAGAATGGACTTACTTTTATGTCATTTTTTTTTAGCATATCTGTCCAGAATTGGATTTTCTTCTGTCTTAGAAGCTGCAACATTAAACCCTGTGGACTGTTGTGGAGAGTCCAGGAGTAGGTGGCAGCAAAGTAGAATTTTTCAATGTTAGAATTGGAAATTTAGGCACCCAATTTCTTCCCTGGATCTACTCTGTCATAAACTAGAGGCCCTCAGGAATCATTATGCTCATTCTACTCTAATTAGCTGATGGAATAAAGGTCAAGGTCCTCAAGCTTGATTATTTCTACATATATGGGTAGAGTTCACGGGGTATTTTTAATCCAAATGCTGACACTGCGTTGATTACATTTAATTAAAGAACAAATAAAAGCAGGCTCCTTATTGAATAAAAAATACATATAAAAATATTTATGCCTATGTGAAAAGCCATTTCTCTGCTACTGCCAATATCAAAAGCAATATTGAAAAGCAATGCCTCGATTAGAATTTGAAGGGAAATCCCCAGAACTGCATTCCTTCTTCTACAGATCTGGAATGCAGGTTTGCAAAGGGGTGTTTTGCTTTTTTTTAGTTATTTTTGGGGTTTTTTATTGTTTTGTGGTTATTAATGTTACTATCACTATTTGTTTATTTAGATGTGATTTTAATCTGGAACAGAAAAAAGGAATCAATTCCAAGTATTTATTTGAGCAGTGACTGCAATCATGACAATCAACATCCCAGTCTGTTGTTTGGAGCTCTCCCCTTGGGCTAAAGGGAAAGAGGTTTAATCACCTTTGAAATAGGAAGGAGAAAATGTGTGTGCATTGAGTATCTCTGCAACTTTTTCTGCTCATATTTGGGATTTAATCCTCATAAAATCTTCCAGATTTATGGGTGAAACAAAACAAGTGGTGAATGTATTTTGAGTTTCTAGTGCCTGATAAAATGAGGTCTTTTAACTGATAATTCTCTTTCTCATACAGTTGTATTTGTGAGAAGGGACACAAAATGGTGAAAATGTTCAGATGGATTTAGATCAAGATTGGAAATTCCACTCCAAATGACCGTGTTGTCTGTGGTAACAAAACACACATAGAAGAACACAAGGTAAATTTAACAATTTTGTTAAAATTCCAGGCAAACTTCTTTTCCCACGTTATTGTCATGCAGCAGAAAACAAATATGAATAAGAATTAGGCAGGTCAGTCTGACATGAAGATTCCTACTGTAAATATATATATATATGCATATATAAGGTCAGTCTGACATGAAGATTCCTACTGTAAAAAATTTTTTATATATATATGTATAGATATTATAATATATAATATATAATATAATATAATATAATATATAATATATAATATATAATATATAATATAATATATAATATATAATATAATATATTATATATAATATGTAATATAATATATAATAGTATATATAATATAATATATAATATAATATATAATATATAATATAATATTATAATAATATAATATATAATAATATATTATAGAATATATAATATATATAATAATATATATAATATCTATACATATATATGTATAGATATGTATATATGTGTGTATGTATATATGTATATATATATGTGTATATATAATTATATATACGTATATATGTATGTATATATATAGGATATCCTTAGTCCTTCATTAACAATTGCAATTAACTTCCTGAGGTTCAGAATGTGCAGGAAAATAAATTTGCTAATTTAAATGACATTTCAACATAAAACAGCCTGAACCCTCAAAAAATCAGCAACCCCATTTTCAAAGCCAGCATCATTTTCCTGTTCAGTAAAAGCTGTGATTTTTTTGAGGGTGTCAGAGACTGCCAAAATAATGTTGAGATCCTTTTTCTAACCTGCAGTTTTCTTGTTGAAGGGTTTATGTTGACTTGTAAGGCTTTGAGAAAATCACTTAATGTTTTGAATGCATTTAATGTTGTGCTGATGATTCAAAATGGAAAATTATTTTACTGCTTGAAATTTGACAAGAACCAGAAGCCTGAAGGTGCTGAAAGTTTATCCTATTTGAGCCTGCCATTCTCTATATCATAATTTTATGTCCTCTTAGAAAAGTACCTTTATGTGACCCTACACTGGGATAAAAATGATACAAGATAAATGAGTCAGGTAATTAATGATCCAGCCCAGTTTCTCTTTCCAATAATAATAACAAAGTACCTTGTCCTTCACCACACTCTTAGTTTAGCTAGGAGGGTGCTCTCTGTATTTTTCAATTAAAACAAAAATCAAGCACAACCAAACAGAAGTTTCCAACCTTCAGGGCTTTAACTTTTAGTAAAATTAGGGAAGGTTCATCCTTACAGGAAGCACTTTGCCAGTTTTCTTCCAGAAAACATATGGGATTTGTGACATGCTGTCACAGTTAGTGAAAGATTAAACTTTCCAGTGGTTCTTGTTAAGAGAAATTATCTGGCACAGGCAGATGTTATAGTGATATTGGCTTAGAAAAAAAATATTCAGTTTTTGAAGCAATGGCTTTGTTTGGGTTCATTTGGTAGAGCTGATGTGCTTTGGACCAGAAAGGAGCTGACCCACATCTTTGTTACATGGATAGCAGAGTGGAATCTGCTAATTAATTAATACTGTTCCAAATTCAGCTTCATCATCCAAACCTAAACTCCTTGAGTTTAAAGCCATGTACTCATTTCAACATGCCTGCAGTAAATAACCATATGTAAAAATAAAACATTCTCAAAAAGATGACAAAATTCCAGCCATTTATGTTTTAGAGACAGAGTTTGCACCTTGAATCTTATTTTATAAACCTGTGGTTTATGTCTAGTAATAAATATGATTTTGACATAATTAATCTGAAGCTTAATGGGATATAAATTTGCTGGAATGGGTTTTTGAGGAGACTGAATTTCATTCTTGCCTTCACTGAGTGACTCAGAACTTGAAAAGGAAAATAACCCTTTTTCTTTCATAAAATGGTATCTGTGTGCTCCGTCAATTTTAGTGCTCCTATCTTGGTCTGTGGCAGCTGAAAGCACTGCAGATAAAGTTATTCTTTTGTTATCATTGCTTTTCAAACTCAGAGAGAAACCCAAGGTATTTTCCCATTACCCATGGAAGTATTTCTTCATTTTTTATAGCGAGATTATCAGTCACTCCTCATTTCTTCTCGTTTTAAGAAGCATAAGATTTGATTCAGACACACTTTCAAGCAGCCAATTATATTTTCCACTTTTAGAGTCTAAAATCCTTCTTCCACTACAGGTCTATTTTTATACAGCATAAACTGCCTGCCTATACCACTGAATTTTGCTGAATGAACTTTAGGGACAGCACGTACCCAGGTACAGTGGAGCTGTCACTTTAGATATTGTACATTTGATTGACAGAGATAATTAACAACAAAATAATGTGAGATCAAAACACTCGTATTTTTCTGTTGTCTGTTGTTTAGGGTGAATGGGGAATATTGACAGTGTATTTAATTTAAAATATTCCTGAGCAGCCATTAACGAATGAATGAATGAGTGAATGAGTGAATGAGTGAATGAATGAATGAGTGAATGAATGAATGAGTGAATGAATAACTGACTGACTGACTGACTGACTAACTAACAATCAGTAAGTATTACTGAAAAAAGAAAGGATATATTTGTTACCTCAATTGTACAAAGCTTTTTTTAGTGTATTTCCATTAATGAACATTTAGCCTTTCCTCATGGTTTTACTTCCTACAAAAACTAAGAAAGCAACAGGAACACTTTTATGATCAATACTGTTGAACAGAGATTGAGTAACAGTGGTCTTTAGTTCATAAGTAAAATTAACATTTCCATGACTTGACAGGTATTCCCTCCACAGAGTCCACATGTAATCCCAGCTAAAGGTTTGTGCTGGTCAGATTTCAGAGTTGATGTTCCCATAATGGCAGGAGTTTGTTGATTTCAGGGTGTATGTGCATTATTTTTAAAAAGATTTTCCCTTCTTTTCCCTAGCAAGGAGTAGCTCAGTCCATGTGTAGTCAGTGTTCATTATTTTAATGAGAATAATTCAAACTCAAACAAGAAAAGAAAGCGAATTAGAAGAGAATGATGGACCAGAGGTATTTTTCATCTGCTCACTAAGTATAAAGCTACCTAATGGAGAAAGTAAGTAGTAATAATAATAATTATAAAGCTAATAAATGCAATTTGTATCAGTTGGCTGCTCATTTTTAAAGGAATTGTGCGAAGGGGGTTTTGATTTTTGATTTTTCATTTTTATAGATTTTAAAAGTATTTGTAACTGCAGTAAAAAAGCAAATGTAGTATGCTGATATTTCTAACAGCTTAAGTTCAATGTTTATACATACCAACCTCTGCCACTTACCAGTAGCTCAAGTTCTTTTAGTGATTTGGTCTTGTTTAGACTCTCTTCAAGGTAAAGAGCTGAAGGATATCAGAAAGGTCTGCAGGACAAGACACAAACACGGGGCAGAGTGACCCAGAACTAAGAACACTGGAAAACCTCCAAGAGTCTTTGTGTGCTGCAGAAGAGACTGATGAAGAGACCCCAGACCCAGTTCCTGAGGGGTGGAACAGGGGTGGGACCAGGGCTGGATGAGAGATGTGTAAAGTGATGATTGGATGGATCATATTATAAAAGCCATGGAAAGTAGAGCTGGGGGGACGTGCATGTCATCAGGTATTCCTGTGGGCCTGGTATTAAAGGCCCTTTACTTTTTATTTTATCCTACACTAAAGTGGCTCAGAGTCCTGCTTTGTTGGGGGTCTCTCACAGCATCAGAATAAACCTTTAAAATAGTTTCCAAAAGACAACTGTATAGACAGGCCACACTTTTCAGCTGTTGTGAGGGGGTGGTTCATTTACTCTGCTTAAGGGACCTCATTTCTGATGAACCCTGATTAATAGTCACTTAATAGTCTGTCCTCATTTCATTCTGCTTTTGTGAGCTGCAAAATGTTTCAGGTAAGCAGGCTAAGAATTATTCACAGATGGTCTCAGCTGAACATCATCTCCTCATCTCTTCTGCAGCAAATAAAAGAAGAGCTGGAATTGTCCTGTGAAGTTTTCAGTGGTTCTTCTAAGGAAGGAACTCTGAACAAAGTGGCTGCACATAAGATGCAATTCTCTGCTCCAACACCTCAAAAGAGAGATGATCTCCCTCTGGAATAAACTTTTATACATAATAAATTAGTTCTTTTCTCACAAACTGGTTTTCAAGATTAATAATAAAAAATATATAAATCATGAAGTTTGTGGTAATATTCTTATTTCATTTTATTTACAATTCCTACAGCATTCCAGTAGTTAATTCACCTGTTTGAAAATATATGTGTTCTTAAATCTATTTGATTATTTTGGTACCCTAGTTGTTTTGAGGGGTTGTTTTGGTAATGCTACTTTCCTGATTTATCCTATGTAACAATGAAAAATGAAACACTTTTGTCTGGACAAGAGAAACTACCCAGTAAATGGAATGAAGCAAAGAGAAATAAAACAAATATAATAAATAAAGTTAAACCTCAAAATGTTAAGATATAAATAAAAACCCATTCAAAATGAACACTTTTATTTAAGCTGTGGGTATAAGTCATATTTGAAGACTGGTACTACTGAAATGACATGAAGGAACCAAAGTAAACCCTAGGATACCAAGAATAAAACGAATGACAGAGTAACCTCAACATGAACCAAACTATCTGCACATGACCTAAAGTAACCCCAATGACCTGAAGTAACCCCAAGATGACCCAGAGTAACCCCAAAGGCCTCAATGTTTGACCTAAAGTAACCCCAAAGAGCTCGGCAGAAAGTGAGTTTGACCTAAAGTAACCCCAATGACCTGAAGTAACCCCAAGATGACCTGAAGTAACCCCAAAGGCCTCGATGTTTGACCTAAAGTAACCCCAAAGAGCTCAGCTAAAAGTGAGTTTGACCTAAAGTAACCCCAATGACCTGCAGTAACCCCAAGATGACCTGAAGTAACCCCAAAGGCCTCGATGTTTGACCTAAAGTAACCCCAAAGAGCTCAGCTAAAAGTGAGTTTGACCCAGAGTAACCCCAATGACCTAAAGTAACCCCAATGACCTGAAGTAACCCCAAGATGACCTGAAGTAACCCCAAAGGCCTCGATGTTTGACCTAAAGTAACCCCAAAGAGCTCAGCTAAAAGTGAGTTTGACCCAGAGTAACCCCAATGACCTGGAGTAACCCCAAGATGACCTGAAGTAACCCCAAAGGCCTCGATGTTTGACCTAAAGTAACCCCAAAGAGCTCAGCTAAAAGTGAGTTTGACCCAGAGTAACCCCAATGACCTGGAGTAACCCCAAGATGACCTGAAGTAACCCCAAGATGACCTGAAGTAACCCCAAAGGCCTCAATGTTTGACCTAAAGTAACCCCAAAGAGCTCAGCTAAAAGTGAGTTTGACCCAGAGTAACCCCAATGACCTGGAGTAACCCCAAGATGACCTGAAGTAACCCCAAGATGACCTGAAGTAACCCCAAAGGCCTCGATGTTTGACCTAAAGTAACCCCAAAGAGCTCAGCTAAAAGTGAGTTTGACCCAGAGTAACCCCAATGACCTGGAGTAACCCCAAGATGACCTGAAGTAACCCCAAGATGACCTGAAGTAACCCCAAAGGCCTCAATGTTTGACCTAAAGTAACCCCAAAGAGCTCGTCCGAAAGTGAGTTTGACCCAGAGTAACCCCAATGACCTAAAGTAACCCCAATGACCTGGAGTAATCCCAAGATGACCTGAAGTAACCCCAAAAGGCTGGATGTTTGACCTAAAGTAATCCCCAAAGAGCTTGGCTAAAAGTGAGTTTGACCCACAGTAACCCCAATAACCTACAGTAACCTCAATGACCTAAAGTAACCCCAAAATGACCTGGAGTAACCCCAAAAGGCTGATGTTTGATCTAAAGTAACCCCTTTGGGGTTACTTGGGTCAAACTTGCTTCCTGCAGAGCACTTTGGGGTTTCTTTAGGTCAACCATCCAGCAGTTTGGAGTTACTCCAGGTCATTGGGGTTACTTTAGGTCTTTGGGGTTACTCTGGGTCAAACTCACTTTCTGCCGAGCTCTTTGGGGTTACTTTAGGTCAAACATCAAGGCCTTTGGGGTTACTCCAGGTCATCTTGGGGTTACTCCAGGTCGTTGGGGTTACTTTAGGTCATTGGGGTTACTGTGGGTCAAACTCACTTTCTGCCGAGCTCTTTGGGGTTACTTTAGGTCAAACATTGAGCAGTTTAGGGTTATTCTAGGTCATTTTGGGGTTATTCCAGTTCATGTTGGGGTTACTCCAGGTCATTGGGGTTACTTTAGGTCATTGGGGTTACTGTGGGTGAAACTCACTTTCAGCAGAGCTCTTTGGGGTTACTTTAGGTCAACCATTCAGCATTTTGGGGTTACTCCAGGTCATTTTGGGGTTACTCCAGGTCGTTGGGGTTACTCTGGGTCATTGGGGTTACTGTGGGTCAAACTCACTGTCTTCAGAGCACTTTCAGGAACTTTAACTGTCTTTGGGGGCCTCCAGGTAATTTTTTTGGGTTACTGTAGATAATTTATGTGTTACTGTATGTCATTTTGGTGTTATTGCATGTCAAACTCTCTGCAGAACTGTTTTGGGTTACTTTAAGTCACTTAGGTGTTACTTTATGTCAAGCAATGAGCATTTTGGTGATGCTCTAGGTCTTTTTGCATTTACCTGTGGTCATTTGGTTTACTCCAGGTCAGCTGGACACTATTCTTGGACATTGGTTTTAGTCATGATCATTTTGGCATCACTCTGAGCCATTGGGATTAATCGTGGTAGTTTTTGGGTTACTCTGGGTCCTTCATGTCACCTCAGTAGTTCCAGCCTTCAAATATGAGTCAAACCCATGGCAGAAAATAAAAGCAATAATTTTGATTGGCTTTCTATTTATCTTTTAAGATAATGAGACTTAAGTTCATTTATTAATTTTGTTTGATTCTCCTTGCTTCATTCTATTTCCTTTTTACTTTGTTTTGTCAATACAAAATGTTTCATTTTTCCTTGTTGCAAAAGAAAAAAAAGGAAAGTAACATTACCAAAAAAACCCTCAAGACAAGCACGCTGTTACCCAGAAAATCAAGCAGGTTTAAAAATAAATAAATTTTCAAACAGGTGCATATTTACTAGCAAAAATGTATTTAACGCAAGTTTTCCCATTTATTTCATATATAGAACAAAGTAATTTTGGCAGAAATATATTTAATGCAACTTTTCCCATTGATTTCATACCTTGAACAAAGTAATTTTCAAGATTAGTAGTAAAAATGGACATAAACTATAATGTTTGTTTAATATTCTTATCACATTTTATTTGCTATTACTATGGATTGCCAGGAGTTAATTTATCTGTTTGAAAATCTATGTATTTTTAAACCCAAGTTTTTGGTAATCTACTTGGTTTTTTTGTTAATGTTACTTTCCTTTTTTTTCCTTTGCAAGAATGAAAAATGAGACACTTTTTTGTTGAGAAAACAAGAAAACAAACTAAAAAGTAAATAGAATGAAGGAGGGAGAATGAAACAAAATAAATAAATGAGGTATTTTCAACTTTTCTTAGTAGTCTGTGCTCAACTTCCCTTGGTGTGGTAAAAATAATAGCAGAGTTTTAGATCTCTAGTTCAATTATTTTCTTTTTCTGGACCAAGATAAATATTTTTGGCAAACTGGGGGGGGGATGGCACTTTTTATTTTAGTCAATAAACTTTAATTAATTATTTTTAAACCATCAGGTCTTGTTCTAGGTAAGTATCACAGTGACTCTGAGCAAGCATTATGTAAATGTCAACTGTTTTTACCACTAGCAATGTATTTCTAATCACACTTGAGAACAATTAATTATGTAAAAATCTTTATTAATATATAAGGAAATAATATATAAAGAAATTTTTCAAAGCTCAGAGAGCTCTTTTGCCACATGATTTTATCACAATTGCAGCTTTTCTTTAAAAAGCAAATTTCTCGCCTCCGGGTACCAGAGACAAGACTAAGAACTTAAACCTCAAAGCTGAAAAGATAAATAAAAAGTCCCTCAAAATGATTACTTGCATCTTCTCCCAAGGCTCTGACTCATATTTGAAGAGTGGTACTGCTGAGATGAAGGATAAAAGAAACAAATGCAATATCTGGTCTGGTTTTTGCAAGAAAAGAACTGTACAATTCCACTCAGTAACTCCTGGTTACATTATGATTCTAAAACACCCAAATTCCTGTCTTTTATGTAGAAACAAAACCCTGTGGGGATTTATTATTATTATTTTTATACCTAAAAAAACAAAGAAACCCACCCTGTGGCAAAGATTTGAAGGAGTTTTATTTGATGAGCATAAATGGAAAAATAAAAGGGTGACCATCAACTATGGGCAGACACACATGGAGAGCTGAAATACTCATTATAAACCTTTAAAAGAGAAAAGCCCTGTGAAAGATTTTTATTTTGTTACAATTCATTGAGCCTGAAGTAATCAGCATTAAATATCACTTGGGGAAATTGCTAATCTGTGGTATCTGACATGGTGAGAGAATAAAAGAGGAGCTCACTGTGACTCACGTGGCTTTGAACTTTCCTTTCTAAATACCACACAGCTTTCCAAGTCACCCAAGAGGTGGCCTCTGACCTGCAGGAGGGTGGAATGAGGGACAAGGTTCCTGCTTTCTTACCAAACAGGCCCATAAACAGCTGTCACTGGGAATAATCACTCCAGTTTGGATGAATGGCACTGCCTTCCTATCCAGAATCCTGGGCAATTTGAGTCTTGGCTTCTCAGGACTCAACAGCCCAAGACCTTTGATATGTTCTCCCAACCAAGAGGTGGAGCAGCAAAGGATGCCAAGGAAGCAGCAGAAGAGACTGACTTTGAGAACAGGCTCTGGACACATCACAAAGTTCACACCTCTCACCCCAAGTGACACATCCCGTGGACTCCAGGACAGCACAGAACTCTGACCCTCAACCAGTAAGGGCAGGACCTCAGATGGGACAAAAAGGCACCAGACAGAAACCTTACAACTTTATATTTGTAAACATCACACAGAAAAGATCCATATTTTGGCAGCATAGAAAGAAAAGGCTGACTTTGAGCGAGGTGACACCCACTGAGGTGAGTTCCTGAGCAATGCTTTGCCCACAAGTTGGTTTGGTTTCGTGGCTCTGTTGCTGCCCCGTGTTCACAATTTGCTGGAGATGGACCTACAGTGGTTTGTTTCTAAGACACTAAACCCCCCTGTTCCTCTGTGCAAGCACAGCAATACTTCTGTCTGGTGACACTTTTGTCAATATTGCCTCACCCAGGAAATTCCATTTTATTGTAGAATCACTGCAGTTAAAATCTATGAGAGTGCAGTTCCTACTTATAATCACAAAAATCTACGGGAGTGCAGTTCCTACTTATTATCACAAATAGGTTTCAACAGGCCACTTTACAGCCTTAGCAATGACAGAAACCAAAACCAGCTTATTCTTTTTTCTTTTTTTTTTTTTTTGAGCCAGAGGGTCCAAAAAAAAAATAGAGAATAACAGTAAAATAGACAGTTCTTTAAAACATTAAAAAAAATTGATTTTTCCCAGAAAAAGACAGTCATGGTTTTCCACTACCTTGACAGACTTTAAGTTCTGAGAACATTTGACAGCCTTTGTTCCTTTTTAATGGAACACTCCTTTTCAAGCCAGAGTTGCATTCCCATCGTTACTGGGGGGCTCCTGTCTTGCTATTTCAGCTAATTGTGACAAGTAAATGAACCTGTGGTTTACAGCCTTCCCTCTCCCTGTCACAAACGTTTTCCTTGCTGCCTGCCTGGAATCCATTCCTCAATCAGTGGCACTTTTTTTGACCTCTGTATTAAATTTTTTTCATGTTGAAAAGGTCTGAGAAGGAGAGTACTTGAAGTTTTACTTGTCTGCAATCAGGCTTCTAAAATATACCTGTGAACACTGCATCAATTTTTGGAAGTCAGAGCTTTTTCCAACCTTGGCAGTGCCACTGTTGGGTTGGGTTTTTTTGAGGTTTCTCTACCTCATTTTAGTGGTATCAGTGTAATCCAAAGGAACCCTTCAGAAGTCAATGAAATCCTCTGACAAAACCCCACAAACACACATGGAATAAAAGGCTCTGAGTCAGTGGGATAAGTCTGGGGCTCTTTGACCAGGCTGCCTTCAACTAAAGTGGGTAATAAAAATGTTCTCTGGGGTGAGATTGAATCTCTCAGAGCTTTTCTTTCTCAAATCCCACATAAGACGAATAGGTGGCTTTCAGTGCTCTGTGATGCATCTCACTCTGCTCTGTTTGAATTTCTGGGTGTTACAACTTCTTTGTGAAGTCTGAGGACAATTCACACGTGGAACTGGTGAAAGCTTTTTGTGCTCTCAGTACAAGAGACCTTTGTTAAAGGTCCAGGTTTTCCTGGGATTCCTTTAGTGTGTGAGACACTGATTTGTGTGTCTATCTGCGAGTTTTTCACACTTCATGATGGCACTAAACAAAATTTGGGATGTTATCACTTTCCTTCCACACATTGATGATTATTCACAAAAGTCTGGCTACTTCAGACCATTCTGCTGCAAGTCTTTGAGGAGGATAACAGAGCAGGAAACCAGCATAAAATCAGCTATTCCAGCATGTGGAAGCCTCAAGTTTCTTGTGAAAACCTGAAAAAAAATTGCCCAATTATTTCAGTAAGCACAAAAACATTGAAGAAAATACTTGTGTCTTGTTACCTCCTTATTTGGGGCTCAAGAGTGGGAAAAGCACGTGAGTCTTAAGTGGTTTTACTTTAATTTTTATAGGTTTATTCACAGTGGTTTGGGTAGGATTGCTTGAGGTTTCAGGCTTTATTTTCTTACTCACCTTACTGACCAAAACAGTTTTAAAATGTCCTATTTTTAATTGCAAAATAAATGTGCAACTGAGGTAAAGCTGCTGTCATAGCAGAGACATTGTTAGCACCCTGAAAAAAAACACAAAGGGATGTAAGACATTGATTATTATATTTGGTATGAATTTAATACGAATATTTACTAATTTCTAGGTTTTGTAAACAATCTCAAAGACAATTAACTAGGCAGGCCTGATGTGTTCATGCAGTATTTTTAATGGGAGACTGGGGGCAGAAAGGAGGTTGCTGAAATTCCCTTTTTTACATCAGTAGGTGATGCTGCCTGGCTATTGTGATATTTGCCACACTGCAAACTGCCTCCCCCTCCCCTCAGCTCTGCTTTCTCTTTCCTTTCTTATTTATGCTCAGGACATATAAAATACCATCTTTCTAACAGCACTGAAATTACTAACCTTAAATCAGAGTTTTTACAGCTATTTTGAAAGAATTTAACCAAGTTGCCCAGTTTGCCTCTTTTAACCAAAAAACCCCAAAGCTTTCTGAAACATCTCAGTGTGATTTGACAAAGATGCAAAAATTTACAAAAATAAGAAACCCTTTGCTTCATAACTATCTGAAAGTCCTAATTTCTTCCTGTGATACCAACTTTCTTTCAAGGTTTCTGATGTATTTGTTTCATTTTTACATGTGTTTTTTTCTATACTGTGTTTGGAAAATTCTCTCTTTAATTTATCCCCACTGTGACTGAACAATGGTGAGTTATCAGGTAAGAAATGGGGAGTCAAAAGGGGCAATTATTCGGTTCAGACAAACAACAGATGGAATTCCCTTTGTAATTTTCTAGGAGGAAAAAGGAGAAAAGGAAAGGGAAAGGGAAAAAGGGAAAAGGGGGAAAGGAAAAAAAAGGGGGAAAGGAAAAAAGGGGGAGGGAAAAAGGGGGAAAGAGAAAAAAGGGGGGAACGAAAAAAGTGGGGAAGGAAAAAAGGGGAAAGGAAAAAAGGGGGAAAGGAAAAAAGGGGAAAGGAAAAAAGGGGGAAAGGAAAAAAGGGAGAAAGGAAAAAAGGGGGAAAGGGAAAAAGGGGGAAAGGGAAAAAGGGGGAAAGGGAAAAAGAGGGAAATGAAAAAAAAGGGGGAAAAGGAAAAAAGGGGGAAAGGAAAAAAGAGGGAAAGGAAAAAAGGGGGAAAGGAAAAAAGGGGGTAAGGAAAAAAGGGGGAAAGGAAAAAAAAGGGAAGGAAAAAAGGGGGAAGGAAAAAAGGAAAGGAAAAAGGGGGAAAGGAAAAAAGAGGGAAAGGAAAAAAGGGGGAAAGGAAAAAAAGGAGGGGGGGGAGGAAAAAAAGGGGAAAGGAAAAAGGCAGAAAGGAAAAAAAGGCAGAAAGGAAAAAAAGGGGGAAAGGAAAAAAAGGGGGAAATGAAAAAAAGGGGAAAAGGAAAAGAGGGGGAAAGGAAAAAAAAGGGGGAAAGGAAAAAGGGGGAAAATGGGGAAAGGGAGAAAAGGAAAAGGGCAAAAGGAAAAGGGGAAAAGAGAGAAAGGAAGGAAAAGCACTCCCAACCCTGAAGAAAGCCCTTCCCAACTCCCAGCTTTACAAAAGCCTATGGGTTAATTAAATATTACCTAACATGTTATATGAAAAATATTCTTCTACTTGAACATAGTATATTTGAAATACTTCTAGGAATACTCTACTGAAACTGAATTTCAGTTTAGAAAGAGACATGCTTGGACTTCTTTGTTGTTCAGGGGTTGGGTTGTGTGGAGGTTTTTTGTGTGTTTTTGTAGCTATATGAATCTTAATTAAGCACAGCCTAGACTTTGTTTTTCTCAAAAAAACAGGCAAAATTTCTTTCTAGCCTCACTGTGAAAGTCAACTGATTTTCTGGTTAGGCTGAGCTCTTCTTTGTCATGGCTGAGGAAAACCCAGATCAATCTGATTGTTTTCTGTTGGGGCTTTGTTGGTTTTTTTTTCCTTTGGTTTTTGTTTGGGTTTTTTTCTGGTAAGAAAAATGAAGTGTTATAGCTCTCCTCTGCTCTTGTGGAACTGTGGAAACTCTCTTTCAAAAGGACTTTCCCACATTAAATTTTTCTGCTCTGGAATTACCTGGTGTTCCATTTCTTGTTATTGTCAGAAAAAAAGGGGGGAAAAAGGTGCCCTTTTCATTCCCTTTCCATTCACATTTTTGTGCTTATCTTGAGGCTCCAAAAAACTCCCTCTTTTTTGGCCAGGCACAAAATTTACAGCCAGCCTTAATGAGAGCTGTTTATATTCCAGAGAATGTCTCGTGTTCCAGCCATTCATCTTGGGGGGGCTGAGATTTGGTGGCACCTCATTTGTCACCACGTAATTTGTCCCGGGCTTGGGTGATGTCCTGGGAGGAATGTAAGGACTGAAACCTGTAATAGGCTGTGTCAAAATTCTGTTCTGGGCCTTCTCACAGAGAAAGTACATTTTAGAGGCACAGCCCACCTGCTTCTGGCCACGTATCCCTCTGTGCATGTGCAGAGATAAAGGTGGGATGGTGCTTTCTATGATGCCTTAAGGACCCCTCAGCTAATTCTGTACCTGTTGTTGTTGTATTTACTGGGGTCTGTGCATGAATGTGGATTCCCAGCACCTGAAGGAATGTAAGATTTACTCACTGCCTTCATTTCTTTTTATTTTTCCTTATTCAAACAGCTATTTTACTATGCCATTTGTTGCCAGGCCTTTCTTTGTGAGATGTGGAAAGAACTCAGCACCGTCTGTCCTTCTTTCATTCCCCCCCTCCCAGTGCAGAACAGAAGCCAAATTTAGGGCAAAGTTTTGGAGAAAGGAGTTGGCTTTTTTTCCCCCTCTTTTCCCTTCTTTCCACCAGAGCAAGAAATCCACTGTTAGCACTCAAATTGTTATGCTAAAAGGTTTTCCACTGTAGCAAAGCAACTGCTGACAAGAATTATTCTCATTTTTGGACCATTGTTCTCATCTCCTTCTCTCTTATTCCACTCTTTCAAAACTTTAGGGGTTTTTTTGCTGTACCTTCAAGCTGATTTTTACCAGATGATTCTCTCAGTTCTCAACCAGAAAGTTGGATTAGTGGCAACATAAAGCTTCCTACACACCACAGCATTGCACTAATTAGGCTTTACAGCCTGGTCATCTAATTGACTTGAAGTCCATGACACCGTTGCTGCTTAAATGCTTCATTAAAGCCCTCAAAAGGTCTTTACAAAGATTAGGTAAGTGTTAAACGATCCACTTTCATAACATTTGTCCAAGTAATTTAGGAACTGATTTCCATCACAACCATGGTGCTGTATCTTAACAAAATTACAGTTTTGCAGGGCCCAAAGGATAATTGTTGATACTGATGATGATTTGTGATAATGACCATCCAAAATATCTTAAATTAGACAGCTATAAATCATTGGTTCCTTGAACATGTGAATTTAAGTGATTTCATTAAGCCTAATATAAAAACAGCCTGCCAAATTAATCTCCTTTTGGCTGCCAAAGCTAAATATTTGAGGAATAATATTTTTAAATACAGATGATTATACTTAAAACAATTAAAGCAATCTCACAGTTCACTCATTTTAAAGACCTTTAAATCCTTCCATTCTTGAATCTAATTTTAAACTTGCAAGCCTTCCCTTCCAACTCAGAATATTCTGTGATTCTGTGACACTTGAAGTGTTTAATGGGGAGAACTTCCCCCAGGCTAAGCTGGAAACAAATGGGATTTTGCAACAGCACTTTCTCCTAAGGACTGAAACCCAGACAACGTTCAGGGGAGGGTTATTATTTTTGTTAAAGCATTTCTGAAACTCATGAGCTCCTAAACTGAACAGCCTCGCTCTGTTCCCATGTTTCCCCATCAGTCTTTATTTAAAACACACTGACATTCATCCAATGATCACAGAATCCCAGACTAGTCTGAGCTGGAGGGGACCCACAAGGATCATCGAGTCCAACTCTTAAGTCAATGGATCTTGAGAACCCCCTGCAGTGCTCCAGGCTGGGCACAGAGTGGCTGGAGAGCAGCCAGGCAGAAAGGGACCTGGGGGGACTGAGGGACAGGGAGCTCAGCAGGAGCCAACAGTGTGCCCAGGTGGCCAAGAAGGCCAATGGGATCCTGGCCTGGATCCAAACTAGCGTGGCCAGCAGGCCCAGGGCAGTGATCCTTCCCCTGGACTCTGCCTTGGGGAGGCCACACCTTGAGTGTTGTGTTCAGTTCTGGGCCCCTCAGTTGAGGCAAGAGATTGAGGGGCTGGAGCGGGGCCAGAGAAGAGCAACGAGGCTGGAGAAGGGACTGGAGCACAAGTGCTGTGGGGAGAGGCTGAGGGAGCTGGGGGTGTTTAGCCTGGAGAAGAGGAGGCTCAGAGGTGACCTCAGCACTGTCTGGAACTGCCTGAAGGGAAGTTCTGGCCAGGTGGGGGTTGGTCTCTTCTCCCAGGCACTCAGCAATAGGACAAGGGGGCACGATGGGCTCAAGCTCTGCCAGGGGAAATTGAAGTTGGAGAGCAGAAAAAACTTCTTTGCAGAGAGAGTGCTGAGGCATTGGAATGGGCTGCCCAGAGAGGGGGTGGATTCCCCATCCCTGGAGGTTTTTCACCTGAGCTTGGCCGTGGCACTGAGTGCCATGATCTGGTAAAGGGACTGGAGTTGGACCAAGGGTTGGACTCGATGATCTCGGAGGTCTTTTCCAACCCAATCCATTCTATGATTCTATGAAATGGAATAAGTCAAAGGAGGATCAGCTGGACCAGCCTTTAAGAGGTTGCACATCCACGTTCTGAAGGTTTACAAAAACCTTACCAAAAACTCTCCCACAGCCACAATGTCACACTTTTGCACGAGGGCTGTTTATTTTGACTGTTAATTCACCTTTAATCCTTGTCATTAGGAGGGATCCATATAACAGACAGTTTGTTATAAGCAGCAGCATAAAATATTTAGGCTTAATTTTACTTTTGAAATTGCATCTTATGTAACTAAATTAATAAAATGTGGGGGTTCCCCCCAGCCTCCCAAATCATTATAACACACCCAGAATCTGAACAGTTACATGTAATTACAAAACATTCCAGATTGCACAACATTGTAAAATAAATTGCTTCTGATCCTGACCTAATTTGTAACCTAATCTGATCTTCATTCTTGTCATGCTTCCTGTGGATGTGAATTATTTCTATTCCACTTGCAGCCTTCAATTTAATATAACAGTAACATCTACAAGCAACCCCTACTATTTATCTCACTGTGGATTGTAGATAATCTCCTGCAACTGTATTAGAAGGTACAGTATTTTAATTTTTGAGAAAAACAATTTCTTCTTGTCAGAATGTGGCTGAAAATTATTTTCTAATCTCTCTTCTCTCCAGCAGCTGCCAGAGCTGGCTGGGATTTAAAACTTAACTCCTTTATTATTGTTTTTCCTTTTATTACAGCTTCCAAGAGGGATTTGGGTGAGGCCAAAGAATTATGAAGCTTCACTGGGAAAGTTAGAACTGAGAGGCAGGATTTTGAAACAAACCTGATGGAATGCACTTTGCTGGTTGGTTTTGCAATTCCTAATGAGAAAAACAACAGCACTCCTGTTATAAGGGGATAAGATTCAGCCTGTGCTGCCTCATGGCCTTTGGCCAACAAAGAGACCCCAGGGGAGGCAGAGCTTAAGCAGGAGTCACATTAGAACTGGTTTAAGTGCTGGTGAGACCATTATTATCAGTGTTTCAGCTGCACCATCAGTTTTGCTTTCAGAGCTGAGAATTCTGTGATGTTTGGGATTTGAAGGTGCACTTAAACTGAGATCAGCTCAGTTGGGTAAAACTTGGCTGTAATAATGCCAAGGTCATGGGTTCAATCCCCTGTGTGGGCCATTAACTTCAGAGTTGGACTCGATGATCCTTGTGGGTCCTTCCAACTCAGAATAGTCTGGGATTTTGTGATAAATGAGCTAATTCCTGGTCAGCAGCTAAAAGGAGGACATTGGCTACCACATGGCTACTACTACAAAAGCAATTCTCCAGCCAACAGACAGTTTTTAGTTTCTTAAGGACTTCTAAAGGACTATGAGCATTGAGTCTACTTGATATAAATTTTGCCTTGACAAAAGTTATATTCTGTCAAGATTTAGTTATTCCCCCCCCCCCTCATTTTCAGGTGTGCCTGGTCTTTGGAAGCTTCAGCACCCCTTTTCCCTGGGCTCACCTCTGTGTGAGTGTCCATTGCTGGGCCTCTGTGCAGGACACTGTTGAGTGAAGGGGCAGCCACTCTCTGCTGTCATTCAGCCATTCTGCAACAAAAACTGGAATTTAGGCAGAAGATCTTCCCAACACTCATCAACTCTATTATACATTTGAACCTTTAAAGATGCTTCTTAAGGTTTTCTTTAACATCAATAATGTAATGTGTAAATGACCAAATTATTCAGCACATCTAACTCGATATTCCAGATTTATTTGTCATGACTACTGTCCTAACCTTGATAAATCTGATTTCTCCTCCTGGGTTCTGTCTTCTTTTCACACTTCCTTACAGTTTCTTTTGGAAACATCACCCTTTACAAAGTGCAGTGATGTTAACCCATTCTTTTGTACCAAGCATTTCCAGTTTCCTGAAATATTCATTATTAGAAAGTTATTCCTTAGTAATAAAACTAAAACTAAAGAGTTTGTTAACTTGCAATGTGGAAATGTAAAAAGTCACTTTTTTTCTGTTGTTTCAGACTTAAAATAACTGAATGACTTGTTAAGTTTTTCCCAGACTTTAAGACAATTCATTACTATTAATGTTTTACTAAAGGTGAATTGCTAAGTCCTTACAATGGAGCTATAAAGAGATATTTAGCCAAGCCTCCCTCACAATGATGTGGCTTTCTATTGATACAGATCTGTTACCTTTATTTATTCTGCAGAATCTGTTGCAACAAACTCCTCTTCCTTTGCTTTGTGCATGTCTTAAACTCTGCCGAGAATGTCAATAATCAATTCCATGGAAATACAAGTTTTTCAGCACGGAAATGAAGGATTTGTGCTTTGAGAAGCTCTTAAGAAAAACCACTCTGACTTCTGCAAGTTTGCCTGGAGTGAACCACAGCCTGTATAAAGCACAGTGATGATGAATTATTGATGCAATAAACCACAGGGCTTAAGAAGAATAGCCCTGCCCTCCCTCTTCTAGGAGAAGGGAAAAGGTAGTGTGGGAAGGCTCATTTACATAAATTATTATTCAGCACCAGTGCATTTTTCACTCAGCATTTTGCTGTAGTAAGTCTGTATTTTGAACCTTGGAGTGAAGCTGATGAACACACAGAAGGAGGAAAGCACTGAGGAAGGCAAAGCCCAAGGAAAGGCATTGCCCTGGGGCAGGGAAATCAAAGCCAAGCAGCAGCTCCTCTGATGGGCTCCTTGCAGGGGTCCTGTTTGGCTCAGAGATGTCAAACACTCCTCAAAGCTGATGGTGCAAGGCCAAGAGCAGCAGTGGCAGCTTTGAAGGATCTGCTGGCAGAGATTTGTCTGACCCTGAGCAGGGAGAAAAAGCAAAACCAACCCCGACTTGAATTTGCGGAGGGGGATTTAGGAAAGTAGTGCTGAGAACCTCGTGAATGAGGAGCTGCATTCCAGAGAACCAAACAATTTGTAGTTGGAGAAATGTAGCCCCAGCCACACCTCTGTCACATTCTTTAAACTGTAGTTATTCAAATAAAAATCAGACTTTTTCCCACTAACATGAGATCAGCTGCAGCAACCCATTCACAAGAATTCCTGACATGCTGCCAGTTGTGAGGACAAACAGAGGAATCAAAACCTACATTTCCAAAAGTGTATGAACTTTCCAGCTTGAAAATGGAGCTGCAGGTGCACCTTTATCTCACACTGTCTCTTCCTAGCTCTGCTTTTGAAAGCAATCCAGCACCAACATCAACCTCTGGCAGCAGCAAAGATGCAAGTTGAACCTGCAGTTCTGGGCATAGCAATAAGAAGATATTACTGCGGTTCACTTTGCTGGGTGTTACCTACATATTTGTAGCCTTTTATTCCTCTTACTTTTTCCTGTAATTAAATTCACAGCTAGTTAACAAGACCTGCAGCTTCCAAAGAAATGAAGGTAGGCTTGGTTTAGGCCACAAGCATGTAGTGACTCAAACCAAAGTTATCTGACCTGCTTTCCATTTGCTTTCAATGTCCTGGTGTTTGTGGTGTCTTCTGGTTGTCAATGATTCCTTCTTTGCTTCCTTCATTCCTGGGTGCTCCCCAAACTGTGCTCATGGAATCTTTTGTCAGGCTCAGACACGAGACTTTCATCCTCTGTATAAATCTGAGTCTTTCCTTATGCTCAAATACAAGCATGGCATTGTCAGCTCTGCAGCAAAGACTACGTTCAGTTTTTAGATTTTTTTTAAGAAAGTCAACAATACTTTGCATGAAAAACAAGAGATTAATTTTAAAATTTTCCAGTTGCTTCTGTTTCCAGTATGTAAATCTGAGTATTTGCAGAATTCATTATACTTCCCTAAAGGTTCTGCAAATGTTAAACCAGCATTATTCAATTATGTAAAGCAGCAGGAAAGCTTTTCTTCTTTGTGTCTTGATATACATAAGAGCATAAGTCAATATTCATGCTAATATTAATTGGCAAATGAATACCATTTTATTATTGTTAGAAATAATAAATATAAAGCCCTGATTAAATAGATAGAGAACACTCCAGTTTCTCCACTTTATAAGATTATTTCCAGTATTTGTTTATAATGCAACTAGTCATGGGTCAAACCCAACTGTGCTGGGTATTTAAATCTGGGCTAACATTTGGTCTCCTCTTAGCCCAGGATGAAAGTGCAGTGAGTTCCTCCTCATATTCACAGCTCCACTTGCATTTTTAAGCACCTCTCCTTCCTTTGCCTCAGTGGCTTTTATGACAGACATCCTGACTGCCATTAAAATATATAGACTGTGTCAAAGATATTTCCTGGAGGCTCCAGGCTTTGTCCTTTCTGAGAATTATATTTCAATGAACACGCTCGTATCACTCAGACTCTTGCCCAAATTGGATTTAGTCAAAGGGAATATAAATAATTGCATAAATCTGAGAACACCAAGGGAACATCAGAGATAAAATTTAGGCTCTTGAAGTCTAAGCTAACTAAGTTCTAACTCATTAAAATTAGTTTTAACTATGTAAGTTTAGAGAAGTAGTAAATAATTAATAGACATCTCCACTGCTCTCTCCATACTGATTTTAAACACAGGCATGTTCTGTTTAATCCTCAAATTATAAAATGTGAGCTGGGGCTTGGTGACTCCTCACCAGGGAGCTGAGGGCTTGCCTTGCCATTATCCTGACAGGATTTCACTGACCTGTGTGATGTTCCTGATTTTCATTATTAAATGCAGACTCGAGGCCAAGCAATGAGATGAAAGCCACACCTTGGAAAAGAGTGTTAAATGGTGACATCTTGCTTCTTGATAAAGATCTTCATTTTCAGTCTTCCATCTTTTTTTTTCCATAACAGAATTCATAAAGACTGTAAAAAAAACATAAATGAGATAAAATCAGATTTATTCTATACTGCTGCAATTTTTTTGGTTACAACAAAGGATTATTCAGAAGGCTGTTCCTTCAAAAGAAAACACCATGAAATACATCAGTGTGCATAAACATGCTCTTTTTCTCTTTCTATCCTTTGATATTTGCTGCACACATATAATGTTAATTCTGCCCAGTATCTTGGTGATTTCAAACTGCAGCATGACAGGTACCCCCTTAAGAGTTCTCATAAGAAGGGCCAAAACACATGTGGGTGGAATATTTTACAGAAAATGCAGGTGGATATTGTAAGAACTTTTGTGCTGAATAACACAGCAACTGGTCACATACAGACTGCATAACATAAGGAATGACATCAGCAGTGGGCATGGTAAGATGTGGGAAATTTTCCTTCTAAGATGTAATGCTGAGGTGCTGTGGGCTCTTGGAAAGCTCTTTTCAGTACTGATTGTTTTGCTTTTTTTCCCACTTTCTGATCGTCCAAATTTACATGACCAAAATTAGAGTGCTCTCAATAAAGAACAGGAAAAGTAAAGTTTCAAGGACTCTGATTTTTAATTTTCTTCACTCCTTCAACTGGTACAATTAAGAGGAAGTCAGAGTGAAGTGCTTAAGCAATGTGGAAGTTTTCTACAGAGGAATCAAGGGCTACACAGGTTTACAGAGCTCCCAGCTTAGCTTGTTCTTACAAACCAAGACATAGCAGAAAACACAGGATAGAAACCATCTCCTCTGTCCTTAAAGCTTTAGAGGACCTGTCTCTTGTTTATCTCCAGTATTTTCATTACATTTATCTAGTAACATTATATTTGGTTACATAACCTACTGACTAGGTGTCCTAGTACCTATTTGTTAAATAAATAGCACACAATTCTTCTGTATAAAACATACTCTCCTGTTGGTTCATCCCTCTACATGCAATGATAGAGCACTTGATACTGGTGTCTGATCTCTAAGATCTATAAAATATTACTTTAATACTATGAGTTTGGGATTTTGTTGGGATTCTGAAGGAGGTTTTCTGTTTGTGGTTATTTTTTTCCCCTCTTGTTTTTGCACTGAAAATGACAAAAAGCCTCCAGGGCACTAGAAATTGATGTTGATGATTGCCATGTGCTATTAGTGATTTTTCTCTGAAGGTCACCCCCAGGATAAGCAGGATTTTGTGAAGACACAAGCATGGCTAAGATAGACATCTTTCAGAAAGATTGAATTCCAGTGGTCCTAAAGGCATTAAGTTGGACAAAGGAGGGCCATCCACAGACTAAAACTGAGTCATTCCCCCTGTCTGAACCCTTTCTCCACCATCATCTGGATAAGCACATGATTATATCTGTAGTAAACATGTTCCTGTTTCGTGAGTCCTTGACCAGCCTGTGATTGCAGCACATTCAGGACTCATCTCTGGATGCACTTGCCTGGCTCCAGCTAAGCTCTAACAGCAAAACCAAAACCCAACAAAAAACCCACAGACCCTTTTAATTGAGATGCAAAGCTTACAATAGATTCTAGTCCAGGGTAGCCAAGACTTCAATGCTTCCCCACTGAGGTTGCAGAAGCTCCAGGAAGCTGCTATTCATTAATGACTATAAGGAAAGTTACCCTCTGTAATTAGCAATCCTCATCGAAGACTGTGTTCTTCCTCACCATGGATTGTGAGAGAACATTGCACAAAAGCAAATGTCAGCTCTTTGTGACTCAGAACTCATTAATGTTTCCAAAGCCTTTAATAAATCACTGAGTTAAAATAAGAATCTTATCTTTCCTGATACTACCTTAGAAGGCAAGTAAACTGAATAAGGAATCCAAATGGCTTTATTAATTAGTCAGAGAAAGAATTAAACCTTCTTTCCCTGTATCCTTTCACTGCATCATAAAATGGCAGGACCTAAATCCATATAAAGCAGTTGGAGATTTGCCTGTTTTTATTCATTTATGTCAATAAAGTTAAGAAAAACAGTCCAGTGTAGATTTCCTTAATGTCAATTTGTACACTCCCTCTTTATGATGACTACACTGCAGTTTGTCACACATTTCTGTTATAATATAATTAATCCAACCCCAAACAAGATGAACAATTAGCAACCCCATTTGTGTTTGGAGAAGAGATGAACTGGGCAGGTTCACTTCAATCACCTCCTGAGTTTGAATAAAGCTCAGCTCAGCTTCACTGTCCAAGAAACTTCAATTCTTGGCTGTGCTCTGTCCCTTTGACCTTCCACAAAGTTCATTCCCAGCTGAATGAACACATTCCTCTAAAATCCAATTTGGAATTTTTTTCTGGGAATAGCTGAGAAGCTGAATGAGAAACACCCTTTTTAATGGGAAAGCAAGAGAAAGCAAAATCCTAAATAGTCTTCTAATGCCAAAAACAACCCCACCCATGGCTCAGGTCCTGCCTGTGCCTACCAGGCTGTGGAGGAAAAGAACTTCTCTGTACAAGCCTTATACAGCCTTTACTTTATTTTTTAAATATCTGCACTTATTAATTGTATAAACACACTCGTTCTGGTGAGCAGATTTGTGGAGCAAAGGGGTCACTTTTTGGTTGATATCTGCTCTCCTGCCCCAGGGTAACAGGCTGTTGCTCTCTGATGTTCCCTTCTACATCAGGGACAACTTTCCGAAGGAAAACAATGCACTGAAATAAACAAAAATAGTAAATAAGAGACTTGTCAAGGGGAAAACTAATCCCTCCCACACTTTCTTATTCAAAGACACAATGAAATCTCACTGGGGCTTATGGGGAAGTTTAATGAGCTGTAGATTCCCAAAGGGGTTAACAGAGTGTTAAGGAATATTCTGGTATGGAAAAGGGACCTGGGCTTGGTAGAAAAAAGTCATATGGATCTCAAAGAAATGTTTTCAGCTTGGGGTGGGAATTTGTAGAAGCAGAGAGAGAACAAAACCAAGTTAAAAGACAGCAAAAGGTGGAAGAACATACCAAAGGTGGGTACACTTAGAAGTCAATACAGATAAGCAAGAAATTCTTCTGGGAAACAAAGATGAGGTAAGTTATGAAATGCACACTCTAAACTGGATTAGTCTCCCTCTAGACTTTATCTTGAGTCAATCACTTACTACTGTGTGAGTCAAACCCCTGCAAATCAGTTCCAAATTTGATTAAGTGAGAGTCAGCCTTTCTAGTGCTGGTGCCAGGGGAATTACAAGGATAGAAACAAAGCTACAGAAGCTTCTGTAAAAGTCTATTATGAATTTCAGGAATAGAAGGGACAACAAGTCCCAAAAGTGTTTTAGGGAACAGGACTGAGGAGGACCAAGTGAGCTGTGCAAAATGAAGCCTTGAGTTCCATGGTAAGGGATGTGCCAGGGGGAAATTTGCATATTTTTACAAAAGGAAACTACTGCATTAAGAGAAAAACTGAACACAGATTTGTGGAAAATAATATTAGATTCAAAAGGAAGGAGGAACCAATAGTTTATTCATAGATGTTCTTCCAGAAGCTGAACTGATTTGAACAGCACTAAGAAAAACAGAATGAGATACCTGACTGGAAGTTATCAGAAACTTTGAGAAGCCTGTCATTTTCCCCTATTTTTATCTAATGCCAGGCCTACACACAAAGCAGGAACTTTGAAAATACAGCCCAGAAGATTAGTGAGACAGCACAGCAAAGGGGTGGAGGGCCAACAGGTTTAAATGTCAGACCCTGCTTTCAGTTCTCCTCTCTACCGTGTTTCTTACGTGAAAACCAACAAAACTTCCTTCCAGGTTTTATAAATCAGGACTTCTCCAATACCATTCCTGGGATCCTTTCTGTGGTCACATTGGAACATTCAGTACAAACAGATGACCTATTGGCTAAACCAACACCAGCTTGTTCAGGAAGGATTCAGAACAGTTTCCCAGCCTAAAAAATTCAGCTCAAAAACATCATCTGCATGTGCAGCTCAGCCCGAAAGCTCGAGTTGTTCCTAAAGCTGAGAAAAGGAAGATGAGGAGGCCATTACAGGGAATGGGGATGTGATGGCCTTTGGCAGAAAAAATTCTAGCTCTTAACACCAGAAAAAAAACAGCCTTCAGGTTGCACCACCCTCTCCCTGGACAATCCTAAGCCTCACCTTGACCTGCTCCTCCTGTTTGACACGACATCAGTGACACCTTGAGGCTGATTTTTCCATCCACTGGTTCAGTCATCACGAACTGGATATTTTTGCACGCAGAGGTGTCTGTTTGAAGAGTGGAAAAGAAGGAAGGTCACCCCATGGGAAGGGTAAAAAATCTGGTACCAAAGGTGGGCTGGTGTGGTGACAAAAACTGGCTTACCACAGCATTTTCAAGAGGTTTGCTCCAACCAGTCAACTTCCTCTGGGTGAGTTATTACCTCATCTTCTCTAATTAACCACACCAAACTTCTGCACTTTTCAAGATTCATCCATTAGGGCTTCCACTCTGTAATGGGCATATGGAATGGCAGGAAGCTGCTTCTGATTCCAGGGCAGGGAATGATGTGTTCCCATTTCCACCCGGCCAAGAATATTAACACTCGGAAATGAGACGACTTCCAAGACGTATTTCTCATGAATCACTGACAAAATATTTTATGACCTCCTGCAAGACAGAAAGCAAGACAAAGGAGATATTAGTAGATTTGTTAAAAAGGAGGATAGTTTTGGCAGAATGGATTTTTTTTCTGTTTCAGAAGTACCTGTGGAGAAAACGTTTCCTTAGAAAAGAGATGGTGCAATTCGTGCTGGGCTCTTAAGGGCATTAACACAATCATTTAAGGCCTATAAATATAAATATGCTCTTCAGAATGGTACCCCAGATCTGGGCATTTTATTGCACTGTTAAGAGAGATGCTAATTCTGAATTTCTCCAAATTATTTCCACATAAAAAAACCCTGTTGCTTTGTAGTAACAACAACAGAATAGCAAAAAGAAAGAAATGTGTTGCTTTTGTGTTGTAAACTTGATTTATCAGACTGGGGTGGGGAAGAGGGGCAGAGAGAGGAATTTTAGCCACCAGTTATATTTTTACCTTTCAGTTAGAAATTAATTTCAGCAAAAGCAGATTATTTTTATGAATGCCACTGATTGTTCCATAATTATAGAATTCTGAAGATATTTTGTTTCATTTTGATTTCTGAAAAGGAGAAAGGTAATAAGTATCTTTTTTTTCGTTCCCTCCTGATTTTTTTATGTTTGTAATTAGACAACATGGAAAACAGAGAAAGATTCTCCTTTCCCTTCCCATAAAATAGTTCTGAGATTTCACACAAGAAAAGTGAAAATGTATCTTTTGAAACTGGGTGAAATGGCATTGACAATTGATTGGTATGGATTGATAAGGGTTGGTTATGAGTGGATTTTTGTATCTAGAGATGGTATTGGTGCTTATGATGTCGATAAGATAAAATAAAGGGTGACTTTTTAAAGCAAATTGATCCTCTCCTAAAAATTAAAAAATAAAGGTTTCAATTCTCAAAATGTTCAATATGGAGGAAAACAAATATCTCTTTTTAAAAATCAGCTTTAAATTTTTGAAAGGAAAAATATGACTGCAAGCAATGCACCTGACACAGGTGTTGGGTGCCTTATACCACTTACACTGGGGAAAAGGTGGTTTAGGAATACTATTCAGATAACTTAAGGTTTCTTTGTGCACTGGATATGTAACAACTCATTAAAACCCTCAGACTCCAGGAAGGAAATCCCCTTGGAAGAGGTAGCCAGGAAATGCCCATCTGACACAAGTTCTACAGCTATACCTGGTCAGAAACTCCAGAATTGTGTGGTGTCAAATAAACAAAATGCGTAACCTCAGGCCACTGCTCAGGGCAATTCCCCAACCTTCTCCTTTTACTAATAGAGATGTAGTTAACACACCAAAGCTGCTCCAGGCATAAGTTTTCACAACATTCAACAGGTTCTACATGAAATCTTACCAGTTTTTTTAAGAAACCACAAGATACTCAAATATTTACCCCAGTCCTTAACTCCCAGAAAAATCCAGACTCCTTCATTTCCAAGCTGTGCTCTGCACTAACCACAACAATCATCTGCACACAACAGATTTGAGTTACAAGCAGAGAGGTCACACTATAGTTGAGCAATGTCTTCCTTCACAACCTGCTGGTGAATGCCCAGCTCTTGCCTCACCTCAGTGGTCAGTGGGATCTCTGTGGCTGATGAACTTGCCTTTTCTAAAAACCTTTGGTCTGTTTTCCATCCTGTGGGTCTGTTTACCTGTTAGAACAGGGAAATAAAATCCTCTGAAAAGACAGGAAAGGAGGACCGAAAGTAGAGGTGCTTCTTATGGGGGTGAATAGACAAAAGCTGTTCCCTGAGGTGAGAGCTGGGTGCTGGGGGGTAGGAAGGAGTTCTAAGATAAGTTGTTATCATCCATAACTTCCCAAAATGTCTGTAATCTCAAAAAATTCACTGAGTTTAATCTTTCCCACAGCAATATTGTGATGCAGCTGTCAGTGTTCTCTGCTATCTCACTCTCCCACTTGTCCTTATACTCACCATGACACCATCAAAACAGACTTTCACCCATGCTGGTCTATCAGCCTTTGCTCAGCCCTGTGTCAGATCCCTTAAGGAACTGTCACCACACTTGGAGAAACCCCACACAAGCATCACCCAAAGCAGCAGCAGCGACATCTAACACGCCACCAATGCCTGGCTGACACAGCAATGTGGGTTTGCCTGCAGGAAAACCATCTGTGACTGAGCCCCTCTGCCAGACTGTGGGTTTCATGGTTCATTTTTGCTGCATTCAGACCAGGGGAAGCAGAGCACTCTCCCCTCACAGCCCCTGGCTCTGGTTGCTCACTGGCTGCACCCTGGAGCATGAGTGATGGTGGCTCAGAAAGGAAATGTGGTGTCACCAAAGACACCCTGATGGATGCAAGTCAGGCCCCTGCTGAACATCCCAAGGGCAGCCAGAGTGTGTTCCTACTTCTCAACCAGATGCTGCAACAGCCACAGAAATTCAGAGGTGACACACTAGCCCAGCTTTGAAAACAAGCCTGCCCCTGGTTTCTGCTGAGGAACATTTCTACAGTCCTAATAATATATGGATTTTTTTGGATCTGTGCTGAGCCACACTCGAATTGTGGCTCATGTTGCTAATCAGCCTCTGCCCAGCTACTGCTGTCAGTGAAAAGTCCCATATTTACCTGGTACCCCCTAAAAATTTGGTAAGAGGAAAACAAAAAGAAGTGTGTTGGTATTTTTATTATAGGGAGGTAGTCTAAGGAGAGAGAGATGGGTATAAAAAAGGAGAAAAAGAGTTCTGTCTGTGGTTGGGTGACTTTTCCTGGGGCTGAAATGAGTGATTTCAAATGGCTCTCTCTCCACCAGGTCATTAGATCACCTCAGATGTTCCACCAAACACCTGATGGCTGCAGTTTCACTCCATTATGTTATCACACCTATGACTGTGTCACATGAAGAAGGTACTGCTGCTCCACTGCTTTCAAACAGAACAAGAAAATGGCAAACCCACAGCAACACCAAACATTCTTAAGGAGCTCTTAAGGGGTCCAAAAATGTGCTGCTAAACACAAGTTTTAACATATGAGTTGAAATTTATCTCCCCTTTCTACCCTTTGATAGATAGTTTTAAAGATACTGCAATTCTCCAGACAGCAAGATAAATTTAGCTGTGTTACTACCTTCTTTTTTTCTCCAAATCCAACAGCACATCCATTGCCTCAAATATTTACCTTATTCTTAACAGTTGTTTTGCTGCTCTCCTGTTAAGCTGAACTAATGTTGGAGGGTGGAAACTTCCTTAAAAGCATTTATGAAAGAGGTGAAAGATGTGATGTTTGGGATGTCTACCCTGTGCTTCTTTTGGTTTGCAGCATTATAAGATGAAACTAAGCACAAAGTCAAAGAGAGATGAAATTTAACAAGCCTTGTTCCCATTAAAGAGCAATGCTCCAACTTTAGCTATGAATGTTTTCGTTCCTGAAGAAACATCAAGCCAAGTTTTATCCAGAAAAGAAAAATGTCCAGAATTACAACACAAAAAGGGTTATTAAGATATGATAACCCTGAGACTGGCTCAGTTGGTTAAAACTTGGCTGTAATAATGCCAAGGTCATGGGTTCAATCCCCTGTGTGGGCCATTGACTTAAGAGTTGGACTCGATGATCCTTGGGGGTCCTTCCAACTCAGAACAGTTTGTGAGTCTGTGATTGTGCTTTGAAGAGTGACATTGTAGGGAGAGCCAGAGTACGAAACAGGTATTTATAGAGGATGTTAATGGTCTCAGGCTTGCTTGAGCAGCAAACTTGGTTTATACTAGTTAAGACTTTTCAACCATACACTTTGTTTCTACTGTTAAAATGAACAACACTCTAGTTTAAGGAGGAAGTCTGTTTAAAACATGGCTACAGCCCTCAAAAAGAGGAGCCTGGAGATGCACTGGCTCAGCCACTCAGTTCCTACCACACTGCAGGCCTCAGATGGGTCTATTCCACAACCAAAAGTGCAATAGAAGTTCATGCACCCAAGTTAAGTTAAATTGGCCAGTGCAGTGCAAAGCTCACCTGGGCACTCACACAGCCCCTGAGAGGCAGCCTGAGCACTGAGCACTGGCAGCTCCAACATGAGCAGTAACTGGAGATGGCTGTTTTGAGGCTACCTCAGTCAGATCTATGCAGGTTGTATTCAAAATACAGAACAGAAATCCTCTGGAGAGTAACACCCAAATGAAGACTGAGTAAAGGAAAAAGGAAAACATCGACCACACAGAAATATAGAACAAAAAAAAAGGAAGGTGTAGTCAGCCCTGTAGCTGTTTCAGACTCTTCCTGGCAGACACACAGATGAGTCAGGCTCTGCCTACCAAGTGAGTTCTCAGCCTTGCATACCTAAATACTGTGGACAGGAGCAGTATGAATCGCCCTGCTTTGATATCAGGAGATCAAAGTGTTCCTACAGACACATGGCTTTGTCATATTGATATTATGGGACAGCCAGCTTGGGCATGAAGCTGTGCATAATGAGACTTAATAAGCTTAAAGAGCTACCCCTGCATTTCTGTCTTTAACCACATCCTGTTATTTGATTTTCCTGCTGGTGCAAAGCTATGGCTGTCAGAGCAGGCAGCTGGTTTGGGGATCTTAGCACTCTGATCCTTTCATCACATCATTACAGTGGCACTGGGTGAAGCGTGGGGCACAGGGGAAAAGCTTGGATAAAAGATTCCCTCTGTCTGATTTCTTTCTTGCTATATTATTGAGCCATCATCCTTTAAGCTGCTCACTATTTATGATGTGCACAAAATACATAATTAATTGTCCAATTCAACACTAGCACTGTGGCCTCTGACAGACTTTCATTTATCTAAGTGTGGTTTTTTTCTTTCTCTGGATTTATGATGTTTCTTAAGAAAATTAATTTGGTCAAATTCCCCCTGAGGTTCAAGGGAGCAAACCACTCCTTCATTTCCACTGAAGTTATTGTTATTGGATTTGAAATCTTCCTTTTAACAAAGAATTAATTTGCATACATTAGAAGCGAGTCAGTTCTCAAATCAAGGAAAATACACTGAGAGATATTCCAATGTATTCCGACATTTCTCTGCTTTTCAAATGAGTTTCAGATAATCATTCCCTAAACTGTGATGGGATTACCCTTCCCTTTCCTACAGCAGAAATATAGGAAGACATTATGACCCACAGAGTCTGGGAGTCGTTCCTTTGCTGGAAGGAATATCCACCTGCCCAATGGAAGGAAGATTGTCCAACACTTTGGGCTGCGGTTTCAGGTTTCCCAGAGACAGAGAACTGTGCAGAATGTACTGCTAATATATATATATATATATGTGTGTGTGTGTGTGTATATATATCTGCTGAAGGTATATGTGTAACACCCTGACAGCATAAATGCTGCCATCAGTTAAGAAAATTGGCCTGACATGATCTAAAATACTTGTTATTTAGCTAAAAAAAAGTCAGATTCTGACTACAACTGCTTTAAGGATGGAAATACCACAAACAGACATAATTCTTAATATCTGTTTGATGAAGGTGGAGAAAAGACCCTTGGGGATGCAACTGTGACTTCACACATAGTGGTCAAGACTCTGAGATACAGAAATATAATTTCTATCATTTTTGATACAAGACAGATTTGGTTTCAGATATCATTTCAAAATACCAGCAGGCAGTGGAGAGGAGCGTGGCACTACAAATAACAGTAAATAGGGATAGTCAGATATTAATCATGTCTGCAGTAATATCTCTATTCCTTATGTGTATTCACTTTAAAATAAATTTCAATAAATTCAATAAAATAATCATTTCAGGCTTTTTTTTGTCTGATGCTTTTATGCTTCCTTTCCCTTGAGTAATTCAGTGATCTGCAGAAATATGCAAAACCTTTTAATTTAAAAATCTCATACTTGTGTTACTCTTGCCAATCCTCTATGGTCTGTGAAGAATTCAAATGATCAACTGCAAAAACTATATATTTAAAACATGGAAAAATCTATAATCCACTGTCTACAACTACCAAATAAAATAGAAATTAACCTCAATAATTTGCGTTTGATTATTTTCCTACCAGAGACTGAAGTGCAAGAAGTTCTCTGCAACAGAATGCAGGTGATGAGGACCTTACTCAGTGCTGTAACATAAAAAGGAGAAAAATGTGATATGTGCCTGTAGGTACAGCATTATGGTTAAATCTAACAGGCCACAACAGTGAAGAAGTCAAAACAAGAAAATACCACTGTATAAGGTTGAGTTCTTGTCAGCCAGGTGCTGATTTGTTTGCATTTTTTACTAAAATCTTAACGATTTAGGTAAACTTTTCTTGCAATAATAACAGTCAGAACTAAGTCCTGCTCCTTGTGAAGCTTATGGCAAAATATAATGAATTAAATGGGGACACTGGAACGTATCCCTCAGTTTTCAGAGAGCTACTTGTACCATCTGCTTATTAATTCATACCCTCAGGACTTGTTCTCAGGCTACAGCTTGTGAGCAGCTTCAAACAACTGACATTTTGTGGCAAAAAGTCAAGCTAGTAGAGGATATGACTTTTATTATTCCCTCCAAAATTTAAGCCCAAGATTCTCTTGAACTTCTTACAAGTTAGAGCCTTTTCTTTCTGTAAAGCAGAAAAATCTAACACACCATGTCTGAAAGTGCCACTTTCTGTGTTCTGTGTGATTCTTGCCTGATGGAAATTTGCTTGAGATGTAGCTAAAATCTATGATCTGTAAAATACAGCAGTAGTGATGTGTAGTTACAACAGAGCCTCATCTAGATTTGATCAGTTTAATTTCTTAAACTTGTTGCTCTTGTTGCTCCAGCCCCTCAATCTCTTGCCTGAACTGAGGGGCCCAGAACTGAACACAACACTCAAGGTGTGGCCTCCCCAAGGCAGAGTCCAGGGGAAGGGTCACTGCCCTGGGCCTGCTGGCCACGCTAGTTTGGATCCAGGCCACGATCCCATTGGCCTTCTTGGCCACCTGGGCACACTGTTGGCTCCTGTTGAGCTTCCTGTCCCTCAGTCCCCCCAGGTCCCTTTCTGCCTGGCTGCTCTCCAGCCACTCTGTGCCCAGCCTGGAGCACTGCAGGGGGTTGGGGTGGCCAAAGGGCAGGACCTGCACTTGGCCTTATTGAACTTCATCCCATTGGAATCAGCCCATCTCTCAAGCCTATCCAGATCCCTCTGCAGAGCCCTCCTGCCTTCCAGCAGGTCGACACTCCCTCCCAACTTGGTGGCATCAGCAAGTTTGCTGATGATGGACTCAATGTGTAGTTACAAGAGAGCCTCATTTAGACTTGATCAGTTTATTTTTTATCAAGGAAGGGTGGCATCCAGAAACCAAGTTATGAACATGGTTTCCTCAGTATATCCAGTATATTGGCACTACCAGAAAAAAAACAGTAGCAGAGCACCTATACAGAGACTCGTGGTCCTTAAAAGATTTTATTTGCATCAAGACACTTTCATAATGATGAATTTAAGATGGTTACAGTTCATTTATCAAAGCCACTGTCTGAATACTGGAAAAATGGCATCCTGTCCTGTATCAAAACCAGCGTGGCCAGCAGGCCCAGGGCAGTGACCCTTCCCCTGGACTCTGCTTTGGGGAGGCCACACCTTGAGTGTTGTGTTCAGTTCTGGGCCCCTCAGTTGAGGAAAGAGATTGAGGGGCTGGAGCGGGGCCAGAGAAGAGCAACGAGGCTGGAGAAGGGAGTGGAGCACAAGTGCTGTGGGGAGAGGCTGAGGGAGCTGGGGGTGTTTAGCCTGGAGAAGAGGAGGCTCAGAGGTGACCTCAGCACTGTCTGGAACTGCCTGAAGGGAAGTTCTGGCCAGGTGGGGGTTGGTCTCTTCTCCCAGGCACTCAGCAATAGGACAAGGGGGCACGATGGGCTCAAGCTCTGCCAGGGGAAATTGAAGTTGGAGAGCAGGAAAAACTTTTTTCCAGAGAGAGTGCTCAGGCATTGGAATGGGCTGCCCAGAGAGGGGGTGGATTCCCCATCCCTGGAGGTTTTACAGTTGAGCTTGGCCGTGGCACTGAGTGCCATGATCTGGTAAAGGGGATGGAGTTGGACCAAGGGTTGGACTTGATGATCTCAGAGGTCTTTTCCAACCCCATTCATTCTATGATTCTATGAAATGAGATAGGGCTCAAGCACTGTCCATATAAGACCTGACTCTGAACACTTTGTTCCCATAAGGACAGTGCTTGTCAGATAACATCGAGGAAGTTTTAACATTGCTGTGCCCTGACGGACATTTCATTGCAGCTGCCAAGTTTAGGATGAACAAAGGTCTTGCCTTGTTTTTAAAGGAGCACTCTCAGAATTGCTCAAAACACAAAACCTTTGGCAAATGATTACTGTACCAAAGTCAGACTGTGATGTCTGGTCAGACTGATCATGATGTACCTTCTAAACCAGCAGCTCCTGTGCTGGCTCAGCGTTGGACTCTTCAGACTCTTCCACACTGCTCTCTCCCCTCTGCACCAGCTGAATTGGGTTGTCAGAAAATATGAAACTGCAAACAGGAGCTCCTCCTTTATCTGTTCAGAGCAGAGCCAGACACTTTGCTGGTGCAACATGAAATCATGATAAAATGAGTGGATAATTCCATGGCATGTGATGTCCCCTGGGGTAGGGTACAACTTACTGGAAAAAAAAAAAGCAAGTAAGCAAGCAATCAGAATATTTAACATTAAGTTTTTTTATCTTCTGAGTTCTGTAATCCCAATTCAGTGCATTTTGTTTTCCTTCACTGCATCACCACTGCAAACTGTGTGTTCTCCTCTCCAGCAGGACCACAGACCACAGCAAGCAGATGGGCAGCAGCAGAGCAAGGTCTAGATTTTTGTGAGTTGCCAAAAGCCCCAAGTAATTACTCCCCAGGTATCCAGCCCACCATCTCACAGCCATCAGTAAGAACTCATGGAATTTGCACTACCTACTTCAGGATATTTAGTTGTTCCAATATCTCATAAATGGAGTTGTCTACACCAATTTTAAAAATCCGCTCCCAAACTCAGCGTGCTTTGGCTCAGTCTCTGTGGAGGAAAAGCTTTTTCTTCTCAACATTTAAGCTGAAGCCTCGAACTTCCACCACATTTAGAATCCTAAAGAAACTCATTTTTCAGTCACATCTTCAGTACGGAAATAACTGAGAAAAACTGCCCATCTCTTTGTTGGTGCAAATGCAAGACATCAGGGCTGACTCTCATGTCCAGCTGCCATGGAAATGGTACATTTTTTTTTGAAGTTTTAAGCCTCATTTGCATTATCCAGAAGTTTCTCAATATGTTCATACACCCACAGTTGAATAGACCACAGCTATTGATGGAGATAATCAAACATTCTCTTTAAAATGGAGTTTTTCCCTTGATTTATTGTAGCCATTAAATGCTGCCTGCCTTACAGGGACAGCAGCAAACCCAACACACACCAGAACCATTTTTGTTGGAGTGTGTGTGTTGACTCTGACCACTGCTGATGTAGCTGCAGGTGAATGAGCTAATTCATGCTGATATATGATCTTATTTATGCTTTTGATGTTGTCTACCTGCCTAGACAGAGGTGGATGTTATATTAATTCATTTATTCTGCCTAAAGTGTAATATCTCACCAGACTGCTCAAACTGCTTCACATAAAACAGGAGAGTAAAAATTTCTTTGTCTTTTTAACCTTGACTTGACTGTATCCTATTAGTAGTCTAAAAACACACTAAGGCTCCTTCCAGGCAGAATTAGTGCTTAAATTAAACACTAAAAACCTCACTGACATATGCAGGTTACTAATTTTTTTTACAGTAACTATACTCAATATTCTTAATCCCTGTGTTTGTTGATTCTATCTGAGTCTTATGGTTAAAGAAAAATTCATTATAGCACAGTAGGTTTAAGTACTGATAAGAAATCAGTGAGTTTCTGTCCTCAGAAAACATAAGGTTGGAAACCAAATTTCAAGAGAGTAATGAGAAATAAATCTTCATAAGTTACTGTTTTAAATGAGGGATAGATGATTATTCACTGTGATGAACTTCTTTCCTCATTGCTTTTCACTTACACATTTATGGAAGGATATGTTTTCATTTTTGGAAAACAGAAATATGGGCACACTTCAGGATTTCTTAACCTCTGCTATAGATTTTCAATTGTTAGTTTTAGATGCAAAACTGCAGAGCAAATACACAACTAGACAGAAAAGTTGAAGCCCTCTCTTTTCCATGTGAATGGAAGTTCATTGAAAGCAATGTACAGTCCTTTTGGCAGATTCTAATCTGTTCAATGTCCTTAAATTTAACATAAATATTGTCTATGCAGGGCTAAGCATAAATAAGAGACAATGTTTCTTTGGAATTTATTATGTACAGCAGCAATGTGCCTTTCACTTCTGAAGACATTGTGTTAAAGATTATTGGCATCCTTAATCACATCAATACTCATTTCCATCCCTCCATATAGTGACTCTAAAAAAATTTGAAGGAAAAATAAAAAGGCTCTTTGATAATGAAATAAAAACCCAAAAGGACACTGGGGATTGAAAAGGGTAAAAGCCTGTCTGGAACTGATTGTAAACTGATGACAAAGTGAAAACTGGAAGATTTGTTTGAACCAGATGTTTGTTCTAGAGCCGTTCAACCATCAAAAAGAGAATGTCTCCTGAATACTCACCAAATGAGGATTGATGAAGGAGCATTAAAGCTGCACGAAACCTTTTACCTCCTCTGCTAAATAAGAGTCCTTGCAAGAGAACTGCCACTGAAGCCAGAGATTCCTGCTTTGACCACAGGCACACACACCTTGAGGAAGAGCAGTGTGTGATCTGGAAAAATCCTGCTTTGTAGCTGTCAGAGAATTCGTGGCTTTCATATGGCAAAGGTTTAGAAAGCAACTAAATTATAATTCAAATGTTGGAACAAAAACTGTGCATCAGAAAGACAAGCCAAGGGCTGGCACTCAGGAAAGCATCAAATACCTCTGAAGTTTTCGGAGTGGGTTGCTCCCTTTAAGCCACTCAAACCACCTGCCAGCCCTGTAGGGAAAAGCTGTGCTTCCGTTTGGAGAAACCAAAGGTTTGGAGGGGTGGAATGGGACTGTTCCTGCTTTCATGCAGAGAGAGGTTTGGGGGATGTGCAAGACTGTCTTTGAAACAGAAAACAAAAGAAAACTGGGACAGAAGTTTTAAGAAAACCCCCAAGGGGCCTGATTCAAAAGCCAAATGCAACAAGTAGACTATTCAACATCAAACTTAGAAAGAGTTGTGTGAAAAACTAATGTTGGAAGCACATGCTGGTAAGTAAAATAAACAGAAAAGTTCACAGGATAGCATTTCTGAGCCTATAGATTCTTCATTAATGCTGTTATGCATAACATGTCAGTAACAGAAATATCAAGGTTATAAAACTTGCATTCCAAACCTGTTAACCTAATTTACCCTAAAGCTATAGTGCTGCCCAGAAAAGTAAGGATATATCTCCTTTTCCTGAAGAAATCTCCCAATGGTATTAAAAACAAAACAAAGCAAAGCAAAAGAAAACAAAACCCTAAAAAATTATGATCCTGACAGTCTGGTGGATTAAATCTGATTTGGCAAGATGAGGGGAACCCCATCAGTGAGCACAAAGAGCTCAGCCCCTCATCTTCACACTGTTCTTCCCACCAGCTCTGCTGGAAGGACAGAACCACTACTTGTTTCTCCACCATAATATTATCTGATAAATTAAATAAACTCAAAAAATCCAGAGACTAGATTTTCTTAGTTAGAAAGTCATGAAGAAACAATCTTAATAAATGTTTCATGACAGACTTTCAGACTATTTATCTGCTGGTTTAATTATTAATGGCATAAGACAAACAGTGTCTTGGGGTCCAGTAATAGTTGGTGTTAAGCTTGAGAGAGAAACAAATGTTTCTGAGGAGGCCCAAAGTCTAGAAGTGTTATTACCTCCAATAAAAATCTGAACTAGTTCCTGTGGTGAATGATTACCTGAGGATTGGCCAGGAATGGGTGAGTACTGCTCTGTGTGAAATAAAGCTCACTCTGGAGAGAATCTATGCCCACTTTCCAGTAACTTCAACCAAGGAGAGTCTCCTCAGGAACTGAGGCAGCTGCTGAAGGGCTTCCCTTGCCGTGGTGAAAGGCACAGTCCAGTCACTGCAGCACAAGAGTCAAACTGCAGGGACTGTGGCCTGCCAGGCACACACAGATGTACATTACAATTCAGGACTCAGGCAGAGAAACCTAAATGGGTTTCACTTGGAATGCAAATGCACTTTGGAATGTGATCTTTAAGTGGTGTCTTGGGTATACAGTTGAAAGTCAAACATAGCCTAAGCACATTATTCATTAGCAATCAAAAATTCCTTTGCTTCACTATCTTTGTATTAAATTCTTTACCAAGTATAATGCACTACACTCCAAACTTTCAGATTTGACTGTCAGGAAGATTCTCCTTCCAGAATTCTATACATGACTCGTATTAACAGACACTATTTGTTCCTATAGAGGCATCCAAAGCAATTATAGAAGGAGGCAACCATAAGGGTTTGATGTGTTGGTAAATGCAAGATGATAGAACTGAATGTGATAAAGTCTGGATGTATATTGAGAACATTTTTGATGCCAGTGTTTGTACAGTTGGAACGAGGGGCTTGTTTTCCTTAGTGAACATACACCTGCAGGGGGATATTCTTTAATGGATAGGCCCAGGATTTTATATTCCTTTATTCAGTGAAAGGCCTCGATTCTGTAACTTCTGCTGGTGCATTTTTTAAGTTATATGCCGAATTTTTCTTGTGATGGAGCATGACAAAAAGATCATTGCTGAGGTTCCTTCTACTCAAGGTAAAGGTAAAACAGTTTTACTTCTAGAGGGTGGAACTGTCCACCTTGACTCAGTTTCTCAGACTGTTTGAAAACACAGCTTTAAGTCAGCTTGGTCCTTTCTCTATTTAGAATGTGTCCAGTAACCAGCAGATCACATAAAAATGACCCAGACATCTCAATTCTTTGCTCCTTACCTGAATCACTGAGGTTTCAGGTGTGTCCACACATAGACCCACAGTGAATTGCTGTCCCTGGAGGGGAACTCTGCAGAATCTCATCAAAGCACAAGCCATCAAAGAGCTGTAACTCTCCTCTTAGGATGGCTGGAACACCTCTATTAGAAGAATTAGGACCTGCAGAAAAATAAAAAATATTTATTTTCAGGGGTCCACAATGGAGGTAGCACCAAAATTGTAAATCTTTGGTCAGTGGAAGATCAGGAGGAATTTGGATACCTACATAACAACTGTAGAAGTAAATATTCAAATGACCTTAAAATATCTGAAATGTCTTGCACTTTACCTGAAAGTTTTCTATCCAAATATTTTAATTACTGAGATTGTTTTCCCCATTAAACAGCATGTTTTACTTGGGTATTTATATACAGGAGTGGAAAGGATGGGTCAAGCAGATCAGCGGGTCTAGAAATGGACACAATCTCACTTTGTTATTTTTTTTCCATATTAAATACTCCCATTCTTCCAGTTTTCTTGCTGACTCTCCCAAAACTCTGATGCATATTTAAAAAAAGAAAAGCAGTATAATTGAAGTTAATGGCTTGCATAATCCTTCCTCTAAAGATGTAAGATAGAGCTCTGAACATGCTGCTTCCTTGTAATACCTGCTGTGATCTGCAGTGTAGCTGCAGCTTGTCAACAGGATAAACACAAGACAGAGTTGTGTGTCTATTTGGGCATGACAGCTGTGAAAAGGAGATTACAAACCCCCACTCAGCCACCAGCCTTATGCAATGGGAGCTTTAAATGATACAGGAAAGATAACACTAAACAGAGATTTTTTTTTTTTGGTCACAAGGAAATGCTCTGCATCAACATCACACCTTTGTCTTATTTCTTACCTCAAAACTTTTCAAAGATTTGCCATTTCTGTGGCTTCAGGTTCACTGCCCAGATTAAGCCTAATCTCTGCCCAGTGTGTATTTAAAGTGGGATTTGTGGCTTTGGCTGCATGACTCCTATTGAAGTTAATGGGAGTCAGCAGGGCAAATCCTCACATACCATTTTACAGTTTGTCCCCCTGTGTGTTTAAAGCCTTCTCAGCAAATGAACCTGAGCCTAATAGCTGAATAAACAAAATGCACTTGGCTATTTTGACTAATGAATTAGGCTTCCAATCCCACCTGATAAGATTTACAAGGCTGCTGAAACAAGATCAGTTAAAAAACCCCAACCCTGGTTTTATAAGACTACAATGGCTCTCAGGGAGTAATAAAGGAATTTTTGTGACCCACGAGCTCATTGGAGTTGGTTTGAACAAGTGAGAGTTAGTCAGGAACGTTTTGTGAGTTGTGTTTGGGTTGGTGGTTTTGGGTTTGAGGGTTTTTTTGTTTTTGGGTTTTTTTTGGTGGGGGGGGTTGATGGTTTGGGTTGTTTTTGTTTTGTTTTGGGGGGGGGTTGTTTTGTTTTGGGGCTTTTGGGGTTTTTTTTTGCTTAGTAATACCCAGATTTTTCTTAAACTCGCATATTGCTTTCCTAAGAGTATTTCAACCCTGACCAAAAAAACCATCACTAAATATTTAGAACACAATTTCTATAGGAAGAGGATGAAATTTGACAATCTCCATTCCCTCCTAAATACACAGTGAGATGGCTTTATGATTAAGTGAGACACAAAATATCTCCTATGTTAAAAAAGTGCATCTGGGTCAGGGCAATCCCAGACACGAGTCACAGGCTGAGAGCTGCACTCACTGTGAGAGCAGGTTCTGACATTTATCTCAGTGAGGAGTGGAGGAAAAGCTCATTGCAGGGTTTGAAAATGTCTGTCTTGGCGAATAGATTCACTTTTGTCCACATTAGGATAGTTTATCATAATTTCTTGTATGTTATGTATTTTCCATTCTTCTTCTCAACATGAAGCCCAGGCCATTATGAATGATTTGTGTTGATTTGGTATTAATGTATATTCTATGTGATCACTGCACTCCCTCAGGGAATAAAGGTGTAAAGTGCTGCTTAACATTCCTTCAAACATTTTTCATTGCTGCTTTACTGTGCATAATCTTTACTGGCCCCCACACTAATTTCATTTTAGAGTCTGCCTGAAGGGAATAGCTGGAGGTGTGAAAGAGCTGGAGGAGGATAATATGACACTTTATTATGAAGTAGCAGTTTGAAAGTTGTCAGCTTGGTCCTTGCTTAAAAAAAAAAAGAGTGCAGCACAATGTATGAGGTGCATTTTGAGCAGATGGACCTGGTCATACACACAGCAAGAAACCAAGAGGCAACCCCAGACAGATTTAATACATATGATTTCAGATTCCTACATATGATCTCTCTCTAGACCTGTGTATATTATTATTGTTACTACTGCCACTTTTATTCTGCCCCTGTGGCAGACACAAATATTTGCAGAATGGATAAGAAAACACCTGGCCCAAATATAAACTAGATTTTTATCACATAGAACTGATTATAAAACAGTCACAGTCTATGAATAAGATTAGACAAAAACCCCAACCAACAAAACCAAAAACAGCCACCAAAAAAACCCCCAAACAAAACCAAAAGCAAACTAACAAACAAACCAGGAGACGACTACAGACAGACAAGTGCAAAGAAATACAACGAGCCTATTGATCAGTCTGACCAAACAGCTGGTGGTTGATGTACTCACAGTCTGAGTCTGTGCTCAATTCCCCCTGGACAACTAATAAACTGTTGTTAATCAATTGCAGCACAAAACCACATTGCAAGGCAATTCTCTTTGGTGGCTGAATATTTCTGTATTAATACCTTCAGCTTCCACTGTCAATACCTGTGGACCTGCAGATCATCTAAATAAAGGATCTTGACCATATTATTTTCATGTGAACAAGCTGAATTCCACAAGTTACAGGTGAAAATTAGATGTCCCAAAAACTTTTGCTTGGCCAGCAAAGTTGCAGGTTTGACTGGAAATCACCATTTCAAGTCCTTCATTTCCTTTCTCCCTGTGTATCTTACAAGTTGTTCCCCACCTTTTTTTCCTCTCTGCCCCCACCTCCCCTCACTCTCTGATTCATTATTGTTTCTCTTTGTAGCTCACAGACATTTTCCAGCTGCTTCCCTGCTGAGCACAGTCCACAGCTTAAATATGATGCACTTGAGGATCACACTCTGAGCTGTAGAATCATGGAACCATTAAAGTTGGAAGAGACTTCTAAAACCATCAAGTCCAACCATGAATCCAGCAGTGCCAAGCCCACCAATAAATCATGTCTATGACCACCACATCTACCATTTCACCAGCCTCCTAATTTTCCTGCCCTAACCCCTAACACTGAAAGAATTGTCTTAAATCATAAGTTCTATCCTTGCTTATCTTCACATTAATTTCAATAGTGAACAGGAACAAGATTAGCAAGAGATTAGCAAGGAGATTTCCTTTGGGATGCAGCTTTTGCTCCACTCAGAGCATCATTCTGTGCTTTTCTGAAAAGTTACAATAGAATTATAACCTCTGCCCTTAAAGTGAACCCAGCCCTCATCCTTTATTCCACATTTTTGGAGCAGGGATACAGTTTGTTCATCACTGCTGCATCATAGTATCTATGACAGAGCAATCTGTATTTCTTTTTCAGAGAAACAACACTTGAGAAATCTTGAAAGATAAAGAATTAAACCATTAACTGTAAAATATCTCTGGAGTTTTGGGGGAGGTAAAATAAAAAAAAAAACACCACAAACCCCAGCACGTAACACAAGCACAAATATGGAATAGTAAAAAGGCAGTCCACAGAGAGACTGATATATCTGATTAAGTCTTCATGAAAACCAACACAGACAGTGAGCTGAATAATAAAGTATTCTGAAAGAAAGAGCTTAAGCAAATTACTTCTATTTGTGGAAGCAGGGACGTGCTATGAGACACAAAGTCAGAAAAATCCTGGCATGTATACAGGAAGCAATTAGATAGTGACAGATTTATTCTTGCCATTCCAAACACAATGGGTAGGTTAGTTTTAACCCAAGTCATCTGTGTAGCCTCTACTCTTTTCTGAATACAAGATTATACTTAAATCATGTCTTAAGTCACCCCTCACTGTAGTATATGACTTAAATTGTACCAAATACCTCTCACTCTGAGGCAGAAAAAGTGCAGAATCAATGAAATTTAACTAAACTTCTCCAGCTCTGGTGTGCAGCTGGTACCAAATAGACACCCACTGACTTCACAGGAGCCACACCAGAAGATGTGACCCCTTCATGCCCAGAGCTTTAAAGTAAGTGGACAACAAAGAAATTGTCATTTAACATGACCTAAGCTTGAGCTTTCTCTCCAATACACAAAAAGCCTGAACAGTAGGAAAGCACACAATGTTCCTTCATCTGCCTCAGGTGGCACCAGATTTCATCAGATATCTCACTGTTCTCTGGAAAGAAAACCCCAAACTTTCACATTACTCGAACTATAAAGTATTTCTTTCAAAGACTGGGACAAAAGAAATATTTGAAACCAATGACACACAGACAGTTTTACAACTCCTCCTGTTGAGTGCAAAAAGCTATTCATGTTGAATTCATTCATGAAGCCATTTATAGGACTGGGGCTGAACAGAAATTCTACTTTTTAATAAAATCCTCTTGTGTTTCATAATTAAAATGACGTGCAGGGATGTTTCAGATGTGCCAGAGATACATTCATACTAACTATGATCACAAGGTGATGCTGAGGTAGCCACATATTTCTGCTTCCTGAAGGACCTAAGACTGCCCAGAATCCCAAGGGCTGAGCCAAGAAACCCAAAGCGTGCAGAGAACTCCTGGTATCTTGTACTGGTTCCAGTATTATTACTTAGCAAGGGACCAAGAGGTCTGCAGACTCCCCCAGCAGACAAGAGAAACATTTCACACTGCCAAGTGGGCTGAGCAAGTACAGCAAACTACAAAAATACTTCTGTTTTTACAGAAATAATGTCTCTAGTGTGGAGATGTTAAAAAAAAATCAATTAGGACTTTCCAGTATCAGAAAAAAGTCCTTTAACTATTAGAGGGTCATAGGAATGATTGTCACTTGTACTGCAGAGGCTGCAGATGTTGCCCAGGAATTCCCTTTCTCCTGCTGTGCTCCCACATCTCACAGAGGGCAAGGACTCAGTGGAAACTTTAGGGACAGGATAAATAACCTCATAAAAACCCAGTGCAGAATTTCTGTACCCTGTGTCAGGGTAAGAAAGGGTCTTTTCAGTCCAAATGGCACAGTCAGCATCATTTTACCCGTTGTTCACCTGCTTCACTTCCATAGGCTGCAGCCACCTTGGAGCCATGATTTTAGTTTAATTAGCACAGTAGGCTCTGATCTAGGGCCTATGAACTACTGGAACATCAATTAGCTTTTAATGCTGCCGTTCAGAAAGGCCTCTGGGCTGCAAATAGGGGTCATTTTTCTGCAAGTCCCAAAGGCAGAGCAACCCTTTATCTCCCAGCCCAGTTTCACTCCTGTCCTGTCTCTTCCTCCTGCCAGCACTTTAGTCCCATAGCAGGGAGTGCATTTCACTTATTAAGATCTCTAAGGAAACAATATGTGCAAACCCCTTCTTGTAATTTAACACATCCATCACCTGGTTACATTTTAGCTCTGCCTTGACTTTGCCTTGCAAACACAATCTGAACCACATGCAGTATTCAGGAAGGTGAAGGCAGGTCATGCAAAACAGTCATCTGTGCTGCTTTAAGCACTGCCATTTCCAAAGGTTTTCCAAAAGCAAACGCACCAGAATCACTAATTGTCTGCAAATCAAGAGGGATTTTTCTAGGTTGCTCTTCAAAGCAGTATCTCTGGATTTTGTTTCGATTTCTTTACTTCCAGCTGTGCTGAGGGAAGGAGGTTTAGGCAAAACCCATGTCTGAGAGCAGAGATGATCTTCTAATCTCCTATCTAAATTAATCATGGCTGCTTCATACTAATATTTTAAGTTGTGCACATTTTGCTTTCGAATTAAATAGCTTTTCTTCCCTTTATTTCCCTTTTTTTCTTTTGTTGTAAAAAACCTTTCACCCCTTTATTTTGCCATGCCAAACAAGCTGGATTCAGGTGTTCTTCCACTGCAAACTTCCTCTTTCCTCTAATTTCTTGCCATCTTCTTTACCAGACCTTACACAGTTTGCCACAATGTATGCAGAGTTGGAGCAAATCCATACAAGCAATTTATAGCATCAGTAAAATTTAAAATGAATTCTGATTTCTTTCTGTTTCCTACTAATTTTACTGAACTCTTGGCTAGGCAGAAATCTTCGAGGTTTCTACATTTTTATAACTTATACTAGTCCTCATTTATCTGCAAAACAAAAAATTATTTTGGCATTACTAACACGATCTCTTTACTAGAAATATGAAATACATGTGTGAGTTGGACTTGATTAATGCCATTATTTTGGCAGCTGGAGGCAAACAGGCTCTACTATACCCATCAGGGACAGAAAAATGTTAGAGCACCACAAATGCCCTTTCAAGCCAAGCAAATTTCAGACTACCAGTAAATTTGTCACTAATATTTAGAAGATTGAGGAATGAGAATTCTCCCCAGTTGCAGGCATGGACATTCCAGGATAAAAACTCAGATCACTGATTGTATCAGAACTCATGGATGTCTCTGAGTAACCCATTTTTTTTTTCTTTTACCAAAGAAAACTGATTTTCTGCCATGTTGTGCCATTTTAATAACATGATAAGCCTTTGGAGATCCTGATCTTCTGCCAGTAGGGACTGTTGTATAATGGGAAACTTTAAGGAGCACATAAAAGGACAATCATACTAAAAGGTCCAGTTTGGGCACTAATTATTTTCAGCAGGGGAGGATTTCTCTAATTATCAGAGTAGGATGGCACAGGTACAAACCTCCTGTGACAATTCTCTTAGCTCAGTATCTTCTTTTAAAGCAAAGCCAAACAGATACATATATTTAAAAAACTTTTAAAAGGGGTTTAAATGACATAACAATTGTAAAAAAAATACTGTAGACATGCATTTGCAAATATTTCTAATATTTTTCTTCCTTTCTTCTACCTCTCTATTATAGATACTTTTTTACTTATCACCCCTGTCTTTCTAAACCCTGACACTTCACATGCCCAGACATTGAAATACTTTGAATCATGAAAAGTTCCCTTCAAGCAGTTTATGTTTCCTTTTTCTGAGGACAGAACAGACACTTTTTCAACTCTTGCTGCCTTTCTCAGCTATCTTGCTAAGGATCTCTCAGACATCAAGAAATCAATAACTTGGAGATATTAGAAAAACTGTAGTTTAAAACAGGATGGGGGAACATCTAACCAAGAAGATGAAGCAATATTTGGCACAGCTGAGGGAAGAAATACTGAAAGTAGTGATGTAACAGAAAGAAAAATATACTGTGCTGGTTCTGCCGACCTGGTGCAATGTCTTATGTGATACCAATGCTGCAAATACCTCTATTTTTTTTTCTACACATAAAATGTGGCTTACTTTGTTTTTCCTCAAAGCTTTTCTGTTCTTCATTTCAACTGAAAGAACAAAAGAAAAAATCCAATATAATCAAGCTTAATCCTATTGTTTAAATTAGTTACTCATTTCAGATTTCATTTTCAGACATCTCAGGGGCAGGAAAGTTCACTTGATCATCCAATTTGATCTCCCATTTCCAAAAAGCATGTAATTAAAGCATGATCAGCCCCTGACTAATGCATTTGCCAGAAAACCACTCACTCCTGAAGAAACCCAGTTGCTTTTCAGTATAAAGACATTTACTCCTTCCAGAAGTAAAGTTCCCTCACAGCCTTGGTCTGTGTTGCATTCGACTGCCCAACAGGCTTCTAAAATTATGCAAAAAAACATTTCTACTGCACATGGTGTTCCCATCTGAAGTCAGGCCATGGATACACCAAAAATCGACAGTTAGGAGTGCATAATGATTGGGATTAATTAAACTTAGGAGTTAATGTGTATCCCCCTGGCATATTAGAGGCTTTCATAGAATCATAGAATGGATTGGGTTGGAAAAGACCTCCGAGATCATCCAGTCCAACCCTTGGTCCAACTCCAGTCCCTTTACCAGATCATGGCACTCAGTGCCACGGCCAAGCTCAGCTGAAAAACCTCCAGGGATGGGGAATCCACCCCCTCTCTGGGCAGCCCATTCCAATGCCTCAGCACTCTCTCTGGAAAAAAGTTTTTCTGCTCTCCAACTTCAATTTCCCCTGGCAGAGCTTGAGCCCATCGTGCCCCCTTGTCCTATTGCCGAGTGCCTGGGAGAAGAGACCAACCCCCACCTGGCCAGAACTTCCCTTCTACTCCTGTGAGTTCTGAGATAATTTTAAGAGGCATTACGTATCAGGTAGAGAGGATGAATTAAGCCCCAGTTTCTCCTGTACAATGACAAATGAACCCTGCAGCTGGTCAGCAATCTGCTGTCAGACTCTCCTGCCCTGTTCACAGTTCTCAACACCCTTTCCATTCTGTACCAACAAAGACAATTTGCATTGCAAGGTCAATTGGGCTTTACTTCCATTTGGAAGAAATGATGCGGTAACTTGTTAAAGAAGATACTTCTTTTAGGTTATTTATGAGTCATGTACTTCTACAAGATAATTTTTTTTTAAATACTAAAAAAATATCTGATGCTACCAGTTATGCTTAAATTGGAAGGCAGGGTGGCAGGAAAATCTCAAGGCATGAAAGCAGTGGGGTAGAGCAGCAAAGGCTTGTGGTGTGAAGCAGATTAAGCACTGCTTAATTGAACAGCACTGTCTCATCCCTTTGTTCTGCTTCACAAGAGCACCTGAAACAGCATTTCAGTGCACCCACATCTAAGAAATGGTAAAGGAGAGGAGAAAGAAAACTACCCTATAAATTCTAGATCACTAGAAATATATGTTAACATGTTTTAGTTTGAGATTACTGATTAAGGCTAAACTTGAAATGGCTGAGAACCAACTATAGTTATACCATTGGTGACACTAAGTAATTATCATTTAATTACTATAAGGAAAAAGTAAGTATTGGCTTCTGATGCTGGAAGGACAACCAGCTTCCTGCCTGACTTTCCAGTGGTCATTGGCAGCTGTACAAAGGCATCAAGGCAAAGACAACAGGGGGAATAAATTGCAGAGGATATAAGTGAGGTTTGCAGCCTCCAGGCTTGCTGCCATCAAAAGAGGGGATCTGCCTGTCCCACCACCCCACACAAGCCCTCTCCCTCCATGAATTCCAGGCTGGAATGGTGATGGCAGGCAAGGGAAGGGCAAGGCTGCTGTGTGATGCTCCCTGGGCAAAGCTGAGATGCCAGCCCTCCCCAGCTCTGCAGTGCCAACCACACTGACACCCTGTGGTTTCCTCCTGGAAGATTTTATATCTCTCCAGGTTGGAGGGTTTCTTCCTGAATCCCTCAATCCCTCAATAATCTTCTCTCTGTCCAGCTGAAGCCTCAGGGGAGCAGGAGAAGATTATGGAGAAAGTTACAGACAGCTGTTCCTTGTGTTTGCTTGACCTTTCTGAGGTTTGATTTAACTCACTGATGTGCTAAAAGGGATGCAGGGCTGGCTTGCTTACTTTTCCTTTCTTTTTTTATTTCCTTCTTTCCTGCTCCATCCCTGGCTTTGCTTTCTGGCACAGTGCTCTCAAGTCCCCTCAAAAATACTGGAATATATCCTGCAATTGATTCATCAGCACCTCGAAGAAAATAAGGCCAGCAACGGCCAACATCAGTTTGTCAAACCATTTTAAATCACTTTAATTTCCTTCCCTGAAAGAACTCATAGAGAACTATTAGATCTGTCTCATGTATCTTCTCTTTGGCAAGGTCTTTTTCACAGGACAACCTCACAATCTAAATGCATGTCAGATAAAACCTACAGGAAGACTGAAATCATGATTGGAAATTGTCTTTCAATGTTAAAAGAAGGACTGTGTTATGTAGCCATCTTTACCTAATATTAATCATCACTTTTCTTAATTGCCCACTGAGAGTATCCTTATTAAAGTCAAACAAAAGTAGAAAGAACATACCATGAATGTGCTACTTTCAGTAAGGGAGGAAATGATCTTGAAAAACTGAAAAAAAAAAAAAAAGCAGCTCTGCCAAATATTAAAATAAACATTAGTTTCTACACTTAAAATAATTTTAAAAATTATATATTCTAAAGAAGTATTCACTGACTAGAAAGAAGTCTTGCAGGAAAGGCCTGAAGATTGTAAAGAATTGCAATGTGGACATGAATCAACAGTGTTAAAAAAAATTGTATACCAGGAGGTATAAACACAGCCTACAAAATAAGCAGCCAAATATTTCCCACTGTATGAAAGATGTGGAGCAACTGAACACCAGGGGAGAGCAAGACCAAGAGAAATTGTGATTTGACAGAGAGGTTTTGTCTGTCAGGAGAGGACAATGCTGCAGATTTCAAGGGGTAAAAAGCTGCTGCAAAATTCTCCATGTCCAGGGCAATCAGATAAATATTAATAAGCATTAAAAGAGATTCAGGTGAGATATGAGGGTAAGTTTTTAATGATAAGGGACATAATGATAGACTTTTGGTCTTAACTGTTCACTCTGACACTGTAATGCATTTTGATTTCTGATTAAACAACCTTTAAATTGCTGAGATCCAAGAGGAGGAAGGGGGATTAAAGCTTTTGTATGGTATTTCTTCCCTCAGGAGAGGTACCATCAATTCCAAATTCATCACAAAATAAATAGGAATAAAAGCACTGAGACTCTTCTTTAGGTAAAAACCCCTTTGCTCAAGACCAAACCCCACAGCACAAAAACTGTCCTGGGTGTTTATTCAGTGGAATGAACACTCAGGAAAGTGAAACGTTCACAATAAAGAGAGCAACCAAATAAGTCGTTAAAAGCTCTTTTAGTAAAAAGAATCATTAATTATATTTGTTCAGTGATTCATGATTTCAGCCATCAAGGTTATTGTCAAAAAAAAAATATTCTACACTAAGAATACTTATGTGCCATTTACTCACAGGCTGAGAAGAGCAGTAAAAATAAATAAATTGTCTTTTTTTTGCTCTTGGATATGAGAATTCTGTGACACCAAACCTGATGCTGTAAACTGTTATAATTTATTCATTGTTGACTAAAATAACTATATTTTCCCTACACAAATGTGTGAGCTGTGTTATAATTTAAGGTGAAACCAAAGAATTGAATGTGTTGGGCAAACCCAAAACTTTCCAGTAGAAAACTGTGTGGTCATTTGCCAAGAGCAGTGGAAAGGTGAAGTCGTGAGGAAAAAGAAATAAAGTCACAGAATAATGAATAGTCAGATTGTAAATGTTGTAGAGATGTTTAAGAGAGCACAATAGTTTAGATGAAGTTGTGTGGAAAATGAAATAAAGGCACAGAAAAATGAAGAACAATCAGATTGTAAATGTTGCAAAGATATTTAAGAGAGCACAACACTTTAGTTATGACCTGGCTTTGATAGACTGGAAAAAAACTTGTGTTTATTCCCAGCTGTCAGATATATAATAAGATTTTCTTCCCACTGGGCACAGGGTGTCCAGCCCTCTGTACACAGTGGAAGAAGAACTAAAATAATAGAACAAAGTAGCCAGAGCAGTTCATGTTTTTGAAACTCTTTTCTGTCTGATGCACTCTGGAAGGAGCCCAATATTTTTCTGTGTAAGAGAGAGTTTGTTTTTATTATTTAAACTCCACAGAGTTCTGCTCACTGTGGTTCTACCTCTACACTGAATTTCTGACCACACACAGTGACTTGCATGTGAATATTGTGAGTAGGCACACACAGAAAATACCTAATGGGGAAAGAAGAGAATTTAATGGTTTTGAAATACATTTGCAGTTGCCATTACCTATTTAATTTCTTTTGCTTTTCTTAAGAATTTAATTACATGTTCATTATGTTTCAGATAGTAAAACCCAGTCATGCTATCTCAGTGTCTCACCAGTTATTGCTGCAATTAAATTTAGCATTTAGAGGCACTAGAGAAAGAGCAACCTCTCCTTGCAAACAAATGTGCTTCTGAATTTGACCTTTGACTGTTTTGCAAAATGCTTCACTTTATGATTTTCTGCAAACCATTCACTGAACCTGAATATTTCAAATTTGCTGTTTGAACTGTTTGTCTGGTCCCCTAATCCACCTGGCTGAGTTTCTGTTCTGGAAAGATAAAATTTTTAGACAGAGGAGGATGAGGGAGAACCACAGAGCCTTCAATTTTCTCTGCAAGAATGTAGTTTAGGGAAGGATTGTTTCAGATGGAGCAGCCATAAGTTTCATTGTGATAGGAGAAATCCTTTGTGGATTTGGATGTGTGTGTTGTTCCCAGACTTAAAATATTTTGGCTAATAAGTCTGCAAGCATCAGATTTGCACTGGGGCACTTTCCCATTCCCTAAAACACCACAGTGAATTTTCAGTGATTTTACTACCAACTAGATGGACTTGGTCTGTAAACTCTTATGAAACTTCCAGTCAAGGTACCTGGGGACAGTGTTGGGTAAATAAAAATGTCATTTTCCAAAAGAAATACACACTTACTTATTTCAACTTTCCTTCTGACTGATTCTCTCAAATCCACTCTGCTCCCCTCAACCTTGTTGTGGCTTTTTGTACCAGATTCAATAAATGTTTCATACTCAATAAGGTGCTTCCCACCTTTAGCTGAAAATGGCTGTGAAAGGAGACTCTACTGGACAGGAAGAACCTTCTGCTCTTTTGGGCAAAGAGCCCAAAATACAAAGGTGTTTTATTAAAAGCTGTGAAATAAATGTTTCAATTAAAGTAATTTATCCCTGAACTTCACTGATTTTGTGTTCCTCAGGTGGGTTGGACATAGGATGGTAACCACTTCCAGAAAGGATTTGTGCCATCAGCATTTCCAAACAGAAGTATTTAGGATAATTACCTTTTTTTTTATTAACTATAAAGGGGGAGTGGGGAGGAGAAAGCAAGAAATTCAAAGCATTTTTTTCCAAAATCTTTCAATCCAGGCCCTTTTTGCTGTCATGCAAGTGACAATGTCGTGTGTAAACACAGCAGGGAAAATAATACCCATTAACACCAGATTCAAAATGAAAAGGCATTTGCAGGTCATGAAGTGCTGAGCACAGACTGGGGAGAGAGAAATTTCTGGAACTGTGTATCTTGATTTTGGACTTTGGAGATTTTTTGAAATAATTGGGCCACTGCAAGAACTTCAGGGTTAAACTCAGCCTGTAAGTGTGGACAAATTTTCTGACAAGAGGCAACAGAGGAGTTTTCTAAATAAGGCTTTCAGGCTGAGATTAGATTTGAGGATGAGAAGCATCTTAGAGCTCTTGGACACAATGGAAGTGAAATTAGAGAACCAAGAGAAAAGATCCCAGTCAATGATTACATATATTTTACCCAAATATATGACATTGTGTCATGCAGACATGTATGTTCCTCATCCAGGACAGAAACAAATCCCAGATGCTTCGTGGCTTTTGTTCCTAATCATTTATTCCTTTGCAACAAACAGAAACCTCCCAGCACAAACACGAAAACGAGCTCTCTTAAGCACAAAGAATAAGAAATTAAGCTTAAAAATCCTTCATATCACTGTCAGAAACAGAATGAAGATGTTTGGTGTGAAAAGATGTCAAATGTGAGGTCTTGCTGAGAGCTTTGTAGTAACAGATCAAAGATGGGAAGAAGAAATAGATATGGAACATCAGAAAATTAAATAAAATGGACAAAGGACACAGGAAAAGATCAATCATTAAGCTGTAGGTAAATGGTAAGAAAAAGTGTGAGTAAAATATAAGATAAAAACTACTATACTGCTAAAACTCTCAGTGAATACTAAAATAAAAAAGAAGCATAGAGCAGCAGAAATTACCCATGTAAATGCAGAGGGGAACAGCAGAGGGGCAGAACCCAAGGGTTGGACTCGATGATCTCGGAGGTCTTTTCCAACCCAATCGATTCTATGAACTCAGCTGACACATTTACACAAAGGTGAACCTCAATGTGAACAGTTATTGCTGAAACACTGACAGATTTCAACACAGGGTAAACACACACAATTGTGGAAAGTATTCTCATTGTCTCGCTTGAGTGGGTTTGTCCCCACGTTATCCAGATAATAAGAGCACTGATTTGCTTAATTATGCCAGCATTAGACTAACTAATAATATTACCAGCAGAGATGGGTAAGAAACTGTGGCTTTAAAAGCTTATCTTCCTAATTTCTTTAGAAAAACACACAAACTGCTGGATGAATGACTTCCAGTAACAATAGTGCCTCCTGAAATTTTGCTTGATTTTAAATACTATCTCAAATCCTACTGCAATAAAGGAATGCTGGTACTAAAAAGTAAAACTCTTAAATAAAAAGCTAATGATAAAATTTGGCCTGAGTAAAGCCTAGATTGGACTTAGAGACCTCATATTGTAACAGAAAATTCCCCTTTGTAATACCCAACCAATTCACAAGTGCATCAGACCCATGGAAGGAAATTACACTTACAATTTTCCTACTTTTCCAATGCAAAACCAGTCTGTGTATTTATCAGATGCAACCAAGACAAGTATTTGGCAAAGTAATTCTATATCTGCTCTTATTTATTCTCTTCCAGCTTGCACCAAACTAACAGAGAAAACTTTTGTCAACCTTTTGAGTACCCACCATCAAATCTGGAAAAATGGGGAAAAAAAAAAAGAACCAGATTAAAATGATTAGGAAGGTAAAACATTCCTGGAAAAAATTAAAGAGAAAGAAAGATATCCTACAGATATTTACACACTGTGTATAATTTTTTAACCTCTGAGAAATGTGAAAGGTCATTTGCTTACTAGAGTAAAAATAAGTTTACTTCAGTTTGTGTCCTACTGACTCAGTGGATTTTCTGTTGCATAAAGTGTCTAAATCAGGTTCAGTGTCCTTTAAAAATCTGTAGCTGTAGCTTTAAATTAAGCTGTAGTTTTGCAGCAAAAATTAATTGGATGAGCTACTTAGTGTAGCTAATGCAGGAAGTCAGACTTAATAATCAGCATGATCCTTCCTGCCCTTAAAATCTGTGAAATGCCAAATAAATACTGTAAGGGGAGATCCACTACAGAAGGACAACCCCAGGAGAAAAATCTGGCCTTTGATTTTATGTGTCCATCAATACCCTAAAGAGAAAGGTCTTTTATATATGGCTCTGGTCAAATGGAAGCAAATCTCTGATGGATGGAATGTAAAGGTCAAATGACACTTAATAAAAATTTCACCAGTGGAAAGTGAGGAAATTAATTTTGCTTTATAACTGGCTTCCTCCTGTCCAAAGGAATAGTTGGGTTCTGTGTGCTCAGTCTGTGCCTCTGCCTTACGGTTGGACTCGATGATCTCGGAGGTCTTTTCCAACCCAATCAATTCTGTGATTCTATGATTCTATGACACACCTGAAACAGGCATTGGGCTTTAAAGTGTTAACTGAGAAACTGAAACTCAAATTCCATGTGCCTTGTACCACCAGCACTATGTAAATACCAGATAAATTGTTCTAGACTAGAAATGAATGTCAAGAATGTACTTAAAACATCCTTTTCATCACAGATTGATAAGATGATCACTTAAAGAGAACGAACATGAATCAGAAAACTCCCTGATGTCAAGCACCATGAGTCAAGAGAACAAAGAAAGGTGAACAGTTCAAGCAAGGAAGATGAGTAAGAAAGACTCCCAGAGAGGCCAAGACATGAGAATGACCCCAAAATACGTCCCCTAAAAGAAGATTCTAGCAAGACTCCTCCTCTAATGCCGCCTCAACCCCACCTGTTATGAATATGCATGTAAAATGTTGTCACCCCATGCCAACACTGTATAAAATCCCCCAAATTCCTACCAAAAGTTGGAAGTGAACTTTCAGCAGTACCCACTGCTTCACTTCCCCTGCACAGCAAATAAACACCTTCTGCTAAAAGATAAAAGTTTTCTCTTTGCAGTGTTCATTTCAGCCTTTTTTTTCGGACACCACAAACACTCCATTTTACTGGGTGGGACAATCCAGTCTCATTAGAGACACAGAATGGTGAGTTCTGCAGTGAAAAAAACTATTTATTTCCAAAATATCCAACACTTCAGGTTGAGCACAATTAGCCAAACTCCAGAATTTAATGCAGGGAGATGAGATGGGTGGTTTTGTACAATACCTTCCAAGGGCACTGGAATAGCATCATAGAATGGATTGGGTTGGAAAAGAGCTCTGAGATCATCAAGTCCAACCCTTGGGCCAACTCCAGTCCCTTTACCAGATCATGGCACTCAGAGCCACGGCCAAACTCAGCTGAAAAACCTCCAGGGATGGGGAATCCACCCCCTCTCTGGGCAGCCCATTCCAATGCCTGAGCACTCTCTCTGCAAAGAAGTTTTTTCTCATCTCCAACTTCAATTTCCCCTGGCAGAGCTTGAGCCCATCGTGCCCCCTTGTCCTATTGCTGAGTGCCTGGGAGAAGAGACCAACCCCCACCTGGCCAGAACTTCCCTTCAGGCAGTTCCAGACAGTGCTGAGGTCACCTCTGAGTGTGGTCACTTTGCCTCACCAATAGGTGATGTCTCCAAATTCATCTCTTTTTAACTCAGAACTCTGTCTTTCTCATGTTAAACAGCACAGGACTGGGAGACACCTTCCCCTACTTAGAGATAACAGCAATGGGGTTGTCATTAATATAAAAGCAAAAATAAGGAAATGACAATTCTTCTTTCTGAGTAGAATTTTGTGAGAAAGGCATGAATGCAGTAAAAGAGAGCCCACAAAATGCCCACCAATCAAGCCATGCCCAAGTCCTAATCTAAACCTGTTGGCTGAGGACTAAAGTAAAGAAAAACTTCCATCCACATTCCACTTTGGGCAAGAAATTTAAAGAAAAAGGCCACAATATTGTCATTGCTCTCAGAGCAAAGATAGTTTTAAATCAGACCTTGATACTCAGCAAGACTTAAAAAAATCTTTTAACTGTAAGTTATTGCAGAATTCCAAGAAATAATAGCTGGTCTCTTGAAAGGAGACACTGCAAAATTGCATTAATTAATATTTAGAATTATTGGTACTGCTTATTTGCCTTGCAGAATTTTCTTTCCTTCCTTTAGAAAATATAGTTTCATAGTCATTTGGCTCAGGACTCCAAGCAGAGGGAATTCAATCCCAAACACCAGAGAAGCTCAGCACAACTTTCTCTGCTTTCTGAGGGTAACTTGAATCAGGAAACAAACTCTAAACTATAACCAAGCTCTCAGATAAAAGGAAAGGTCAGAGCAGTAACATGTCCAAGAGGGAGAAAAGACACTTGATACACATTTTTTTCTCTCTGAATGAAGCAAATCTTTACTGTGTGGGCACACAGAAGGCAGGACCTGTTTACTTGGAAGACCAATAATTAGAAAGAAAAGGCAGCTTACAGGAATTTTCATCTTACTTTTCAGCCATGCAAGTTTCAAGGCAAGACACAGCCAGCATTGCAGCATATTCAGAATGAAGAGGTTTAGGAGAAAAAACAAACCTGCTCTGCTTACTGAAGTTTGGTTTTGAATAATTGAAAAAAAAATGAAACAAAACAACTTTATTTTTCCCCCATGGTAGTTACTTACCCTTCTCATGGGTTTAGTCAATAGAGGAGCAGAAGAAAATAAGAAGATAATAATATTCTGCTACCAACACCAGAATATGACAACCATGGTATCTTCTTCAAACTGCTTTGTCTCTGCCACTGTTGGCATTAAACGTGGGCTGATGTCACACTTGGTGGGCTCTTTCCTGCTTGAACAATAATAACATCATATAATCTGTGCTGGTACGTTCCACACTTACACCCACACCATGAATTGAATGTTGAGAACAGTGAAGAGTAAATGGGACTATGAGAGTATCATTGCAGGCAATAATATTTGGTAAATTTGTATCTGACTGCACACATGGGCAAGTTACCCAAATGTTTCTGGAAAAATCTTAAAGAAAAGGAAAGAAAAAAATACTTTTTGAAGGCAAACTCAAAAGAGCAAATGATGGGAGAGGGGAGCCAATTAGAACTACTGTACATTTTGGAAACTCATTTTCAGATTGGGAACATCACCTGCAAAAAAAAAATTAAATCTCTAACATTTACAGATATGGGAATAGATGAAAGACAACATTCCTCAGCTGAATTTTAATGTCACAATGTACTTACTAAGTGCAAAGGAAAGTCCCTGCTTAAACAATGAAACATTTTACAGTTTTCCATCCTTTTAATGCTGCCTTCATTTTTCTCATTCCTGCCCCTTTATCTGAATGCAGGAGGTGGTTGCAGGTCCTCAGTAACACCCAGCAATGAACTCAGCACAGTCCAGACAATCTGTTCTGCTGCACCACCTGCACTCAGGATCTGAACAGACTGAACAAACCCAAGAGACATTTCAAACCAAAGTTTCTACTTTTTTTACCTGTTAGGAATTATATTACATTGTGAGGAAACGCACTTATAAATCAAAATTCAACAGATATTTAAGTACATCTTAAAGGTGGTGGATTCCCCATCCCTGGAGGTTTTTCAACTGAGCTTGGCCGTGGCACTGAGTGCCATGATCTGGTAAAGGGACTGGAGTTGGACCAAGGGTTGGACTTGACCTTGGAGGTCTTTTCCAACCCAATCCATTCTGTGATCAGCAGAAAAGCACTGGAGCACATTTAAGTCTAGACTGGAGAGAATTTTAGTGCTGTTAGAGCAGCCAAACTTAGTTTCAAGTAATTCCTGTGTCCAGAGCAGACATTAATGCACACCAATCCTGGAGAAGAAGCACTCCCCTTTCCCACACAGGTTTATAACCCTCAGTATTTCTCCTCTGCTTTGCTCCAAGGCAGTGGGAGAAGCAAATGGGAGCCCATCTGCCTCCACTTATGAAGAGACTGCTCAGTTCTGTACATTTTACCCCTATTTTAGATTATATAAGCAAAAAATCAGTGATCTATACCCTTCTATCAGCACTCCTAAAATGAGCTGCTAACAATAGACACTATTCAGGGAGTTTGCCATAATTTATGATACAGAAATACAAAAGCAGTTTGTTTCCAAATGTGACTTTGAGCATGAAGTGCTGATTGATGGAAAGAAGGGTTTTTTTACATGAATTTACTGTGGAATCAGGGCTAACAAAGAACCAGTCAACAGAAAGATGTTATTTTTCAGCATGACTTCACCACAGGCTTGCAAGAGTGATCATCCTTTCATCATATCAAGATTGAATCAGGTAAGATACACTGAATAGAACAGGATAGAATAGACTGAACATAGCAGCATATTGTCTACCTTCATCTAAGGGCTCTCAGGAAAGAAATGGATTTCTTTGTGTGCAGCAGTGTCTTTCAAACCAGACAAAGGCTGTTCAGCTTAGTTTTAAGGGCACACACTCCAGCTGTGTGTCCTGACAGGCTCATTGCCCCCACTAGGTCTGTACCTCCATTGCCTACAGCACCAGGATCTTTCTCATTGTCTTACAACCTACTACATAGAGTGTTATTCCCTGTAAGTAATCACAGGAGGATTTCATTTACTGTATAATAAAACACTGGCACACTTTCATCAGCACTGACGTAACAGTTTTACACAGTAAACCTTTCCCTGGAAAATACATGTTAAGCTACATATGTGACCTGAATAGCACTACACCAGCACAGCTCAAAACATCCTTTATGCCTTGGAAAAGGGGTTGTAAAATATGCAGCCTGTTCTTTGATTAATTACAAACATTATCCCATGTTCTTTCTGACACAATGACCATTCTTACTTCACACAGCCTTTGAGAGCTTCAAAAAGTGTTATCTCAATAAACGGGAAGAGCTGCCTTTCTATTCCCTTCCACAGAAGAGGCCAACCTGTGGCTCATGAGCAGAGGGTGTTCCACCACACCTATAGCTGCATTTCTTCCTTTTTTTTTTCCCCAAACCACCTCCACATTTGACCTGAGGGATCTCTGAGGACCGTGGCAAGCTTTCCAGGAAACCTTTGTGATCTGCCATCTCTGTGCCATACACAGCTCGTGACCACAGGAAGAATGTCATGTGGGTCACAAAATCAGGAATATTTTCCCACTGTGACATTGCAACACAAAACCACAGCACTGCAGCCCAAAAAGCAAGTGTGCAGTCAGGTGTAATTAAGACCTCAGGAGGTTGTCCTGTTCCCAGAGGAACCCCAGCACACCCCTCAGCAGGTATCACAATTTATATAAACTGTATCACAATTTATATAGACTGTACTTAACTGACACAATCAGTGCTGAAATCTGTTTTCTCGTGCCAGTGGGACAAATAATGTGAACTCACTCACCAGGATGTGCATCTTTCATTGGCTTTTGTGCAGTATGTGGGGTTAATCATGGAATGGATTAACGGGGGATGAAATGAAAAAAACTGGCACTATTATAATTACAAGGCAAGTTATATACTCTGTCTGATTCTTCCTCAGCCTTCATTTATGAATGACAGATTGTTCCTCAGATTCCATTTAAACTCATTATTAAACTGCAGTTATTTGTATAACGCATGTCATTCAAGTTAGGGTGCTTTTTTCCCACAAAATACTGAGACAACACTGACCTGAATCTAGAGATCAAAACAGAGGGAGTCATTATTTTTTTCTTACATTTTGCTGATAAGAATATTCAAGCTGATTGAAGAAGAGTCTTTGATGAAGCCAGTTAAAATTTCCCTCTCAGGTATTTCAAGAAAAATGCAATTTCCTTTTACAGCAGTAGTCCATTTAGTCTGTGATTAACCCAACTTCTCTGAGAATTTCATTGTGGCAGATCATCATTTCATATTTCTAAATCAGTATATAAATGACTGACTTCAGGCATCCAAACAAGGAGTCTGGGATTACCAGACATGGCTGAGACCAGCAAATCCTGGAGGGAGCCACTAACTCTGCAGCATTATGAGGCTGAGTTTGGGGTTGTTTAGGACTTGAAATATTTAGTTATTTAACTAAATATTGCAAAGGGTTGGCACACACACCAAAAAATCATTTTAAAATGCTGCACTTGGATGGGAAACAACAGGCAATGGGTTTAATGGAGGTCTGTGCATTTTGAGGACAATCTTCTGGGATCCTAAACAGATAAGGACAAACCCAACACTTTCTGTATTGATTGTTAATTGCCTTAGGCAGCTGTTTTTTGTTTCAAAACAATTTTACATGCATCAAATTCCATTTGCATAATACAGCATTGTGAAATCCAGGAATCTGGTTAATTAATCCAGAAATCTGGTTAATTGTACAGGCACCAGTACAATTAACAAGCAATTATTTTGCAGAGATTTAGCAGCATTTAGCAGATATAACAAAGCAGCATATAACTATTTAGGAGCTGGGTTAGGATATTAATAGAGAGTGCAAAATACTGCACAGTCCTGCATTTTATTTCAATAGTGCAACAGACACTCAGGATGATAAACTTCTTATTTTTTAGCCATCAAACATACATGCTAGTGTACATTTAATAAAGAAAAAATGTTATCTACTTTATTAGCATCATTGTTATCTGGCCATGTCTGGCACTTCAGGACTATATAAGCAGAAAGTCCCAACTCAGGAAGACAGACATTAGAGTAGTAAATACATAAAATACAACCAACATTAAGAACACAATAAATTGTGAAATGCAGCCTTGATTTGACTTGTGTCCAGTCACCTTTATTGCTGTATTTTATGGCTTCATATTTGTTGCTTAGAAAATGAAAGCCACTGGGAGAGAACCTGATCATCATGGGGTATCCCTTTTGGAGCCACAAAAACAAGCTCCTTGTTACAGGTCATTCTGTCCCCTGCTCCAAGGGGTTCAAGGAGTGCTAAAAAATCATAGAATGGATTGGGTTGGAAAAGACCTCCGAGATTATCAAGTCCAAGCCTTGGTCCAACTCCAGTCCCTTTACCAGATCATGGCACTCAGTGCCACGGCCAAGCTCAGTTTAAAAACCTCCAGGGATGGGGAAACCACCCCCTCTCTGGGCAGCCCATTCCAATGCCTGAGCACTCTCTCTGCAAAGAAGTTTTTTCTGACATCCAACTTCAATTTCCCCTGGCAGAGCTCAAGCTGAGCAAGTCAAAGTGTGTTCAGACTATTGACTGCATTTGGGAGGCAGATTTCCACAGGGCTCAGAGCACATCCCACAGTGATGCCCTTCAAAAGTAAAGTTCTACTTACATTTGCATGGGAGATCCTCCTTCTATGAGCTTGGAAAGGTCAGGCTGGGAAGACCTAGAGAGAAAGGAAAAGGTAGTTCAAGTTCTCATCAGGTAAAACATCAAGCCCTGCTTTGAGGGACAATTTTCTTCATACCCTGTAGTCTCTCTTGCCCCTTTGCTCAAGAACAAAGTTTGGAGGCTGCACAGCAATCTTTCCATCTCCCCTTAAGCAAGACTCCATGGAGCCCAGTTTTATGGATTCTGAGTAGACACACAGGCAGAGCACCACCAAAGCTGAAGGATATGGGGAAGCTATGGAGAATTCAGAGAGGACCTGTCAAGAGAAAAAGGGGAGGGAAGACAGAAATACAAAGATTTCTAGTCTCACCTGTATTAATATAAAGTCATTAGGTATGAGCTTCCTCAGAACCATCAAAGCTTTATGAACCCAGCACTGCCTGACTACACTGGACAAAACACAGGCTGGAAAGATTTTTGACCTCCCTGTGAGGATCACACTTAAGCCAGGGAGAATTTAATGGCAATGAGCACCTCCAGCAAATCAGAGCCTTATGTTCCCAGCTCTGCCTATGACATGGACAGCACACAGGCTGGAAGGGCTTCTGACCTTTGATAAGAGACCACACTTAATAGCAAGAAAAGAACTTTCCTCGTGACAGCTCCCAAAATAACATTTATTAACACAAGTATGTGACAATGGCTATATGGGTTACTTAGTCAGTGATAACATTTAGCTGCAGGATTGTACAGAATATCCCCAAAGACACCGACACAAAATACATTTTACAGGCAACTCCAGCAGTGTTACCCCTCCCACAACAAACTTCACTAACAGAGGATTACTAAACAGAAACACAACAGTTCAACACCACCTGTAAACACACTCAGTAACCCAAAACAAAGCAACAGGAAAAATATGGCCACTTCCCATTAACACCTATACACCCAGTGAGCTATAACAAATTATAATTAGTAAGGCAAAGGAAAATGAAGTGAGAATTTGGTTGCTGACTCCTGCACTGTCCAATGGGATGGGGCAGACAGGGTAGCTCGTAGGTTGCCCTCCCAGAGGTGGAAGTTTTTTCCCCAGTTTTAGTTTCTACTCAATCTCTTTTTATACCTTTTTTTTTCTTTTTAGGTGGTTTGTGTGACTAATGTCAATACTTTGGGGGTGACAGACAATTGCCTGAGGGGTGGCTCCCTGGGTCTCCTGCAGGGTGAGGCAAAGAAAGGCCATGCTAATCCAATAACATTCCATTCTTTGGTAACACCATCACTGATCAGCCCCCTGGAGGGGGCTGAGGCAGTTCCCTCAACTCATCAAGGGCCAGCACCCCACAGGACCAGAGGGGACACAGGAGACAGAGAAGTGCCACGTGCCCATCATGAAGCTTGTCAAAAGTTACAAAATACAGACTGGGAAGCTGAAAAAACCTGCACAACTTCTTCATGTACAGGAGCATCCCAATGCATACAATTACATTCTCTCTTGCCAGACATTTTAAAAACCAGTTCCCACTGGAAGTGGATGGTAAGAGAAAGATAATGGCACATGGGCTTAATTACATGGCATATATTAGAGATAAATGGCACTTTTGTTTTCCAAAGAAAATAATCATAATCACTGCAGAGTCTTCAGAATCTTTAATTGCCTTTGAGTAATTATCCATTTCTCCATACACTGTGTTCAATTTAATTTGTGCACCAATTAACAGAAATAAAATGCAAAAGTAAAAATAGTCAGGTTTTCTCTTTAATTATTTATTGAAGGTTGGGAAGATAAATCATCCCAGATTTTAAAAGCTGTTTCCCTCATACTGGTTATTATATTCCTGATGTTTATTTGCATTTACTGCTGTTACTACAGAATCACCTTGTGAATTCACATATTAAGAAAGACAGCTATTACCATTTTACTGGTTTTATAAATCAGCAATAAAGATATTCTGCATGAGTGTGTTCTTCATTCATTTTTATGCTGCTGACACCAGTTTAGTTTTTAATTATGATACTGTTTTGTGAGGCACTGATATCATCACTGGAAAATAAAATAAAGGAATCTTCATAACATGAGATTTTGCACAATTAAACACTCTCTGAGGAGCAAGGCAGAAGCTGCCACTTGTGTGTGACAGTGAGAAAGAACATGTTTTAACATAACACAGATTAGCCATATTTTTGTATGGGTTTTTTGTTTTTAAAAATGAGGTGGAGTAAATTCAGCAGAGTACTCCAGTGCTTTCCACAAAATCAGCAGCAAAATGTGTCTCCATTTCTTTCTCCATAAACAAAACCCAGTGCAGAATGGAACTCCAAAAATAAAACCCCAAAGCCACAGCAAATGATGTTTGTAACAGATCATTCCATTATCTCCCAAACTGCACAATGTATGGAACATAAAGTGTCTATAGAACAAAACCAAAGTGAAGATCCTCTCTCTGTGGAGGAAAGAAATAACCTTTTCTCCCTTGTGCGTGAAATTGGACTTGATACATTATTCAGTAAACTCCTAAAAAATCTGTAGGTATTAATGACAACCCAGTGAAATGCTGAACTTGCTAATTAATGCCAAGTTATTAAACACATCCTAATAGTACATCCTGTTAAAATGATCATTAAAGGAAGGTCACACACCAAGTCTTACACTAAGGAAGGCCAGGGTAAAATCACATCATATAGCTGTAAAATTAATATAGGAACTACAGAGATCAATTAGCAAAAATTGTCAAAAACCCTTTTAGGAAGTGACACAAATAAAAATGAAAGTCAAGGAATCAAATTCTGAATTCTCAGCTGTCTTATCAAGGAAGAAGTCACAGATGGCCCATTGAGGAATCAATTATGGATGCAAAGTTCGTGATCCAAAAGCTTCGTGCCAGTGAGATGAATCTCAAAGGTCTGAGAAATGATGACAATGTTAGGAGAGAGATTCATAGCACAGGAGAAAAGAAAAAGTGAAAATGGCCTGTAGGATGGAGCCTCACTCATTTTTCACAGCTGCTACAGAACACACAAAAATTGCCCCTTTATCCCTTTCCCATCCCACCTCCAGCCCCACAGGTGGAGCTTTTTCTGCATCCTGAAACTCTGCCTCAAACAGATGTGATGTGAATATGCTGGTGGGTAACAGCCATCAGCTTTGCTAGTCTCTCTCTGTTTTCCAGGGAAATTTGGTCAGGCCCAGGCCAGGAACTGAAGAAATGCACTCTGACACACTATTTCCCTGCACTTGAATATAACCAGAACTGGGAAAATGTTTTTTTCAGGTTATTGAACCAGCTTAAATTCTCTCTTAGAAAAGTGTTTTCCGCCACCTGAGCCCCTGTTGGAGTCACAAATGAAATGATCATCCAGACCACACTCAGTAGTGAGGGAGAAGCTCATTGCCAGCAAAACTCTCTTCCCAAAGGTGGGACACAAATATGTTCACTTGGCAATGCTGACAGTCATGGAATAGGATCCATCCAATGAGGCACCAAATGTTTTCTGCAGGGACATCTGTGTCCCTTCTCTGGGTGGAAAACCTTTCTCTGTGAAACTGGTGGGGTCCTGTAGCACAGATATTCAAATATCATCAGAGAATGATGGCAACTTATGTAACAGCAACAATTGCATAACAGCAAAGCTACAATTTTCTCTTTCTCTGATACCATTTTAAGGTGCTAATATTAGTAAAATACATTTGGGAGTAAGTAGAGTTGACAAGGATGAAACATCAGATGACTCTTCTGCAAAATGGAGAAGAGTGACTGGTAAGAATCTTATTCTAATCTGATTCATGTATTCACAAACTTCTCCCTAAATATAGTCACAAATTATTTTTTGAATCAACTTCACCTTTTTTTCCTTTACAAAACACTCATGCATGACAATCATGTATTTCCATAGACTGGAACAATTTCAACTTTGCAATTTGAACTTTGTTTAAAGGCACAGTCCTCATTCTAAACGTTTACTTCACTTGTCTCCAAGATTATAGTGCTTTAGTTTTAAACTGTATGATAAATAACAGATAAATAATAAACACTGACACTGCCTCTGACATAATGGATGTTTTTTTTTTCCCTATTCAGTAATATCAGTTACCATTAACTATTCTCCCACTTCAGAAAAAACATTTTGGGGTCTTATGGTAAAAACCAAGTTATGTAAATAATGAGGACACAACCCAGGAATACCTAAAAGACTTTCATTCAAATTCTCCTTTACAAGGCTATAACAAGGTTATAGGAACTTCACACATACCTAATAGTCTATGCAGAAAGGAAAAGTATCATCAGAAAAGAATGAGGAAAACCCTTAAAATTCCTAACACTAATAGAGAGTAAAAAATGAGAAGCAAGAGCAATCCCACTCATAGTTCCTGTTTGCTTCTTCATTACTTTGTAAGTAAGATTCCAGAAATGGTGGTAATATTGTTTATGAAAGATTCCAGTCAACCTCAGCATTTGCTAAATTTTTCAGGCATTTTTTTTCCACACTGTGGAATGCTTAATATTCATTCCATCAGAAATTTTAAACTGTTTTAATAAATCTAGCCAGACCTGATTATCAATCCTGGTAATTCTGAAATAGCATTTATGGATAAATATGGGCAACTAATTTCCTTTCAACTCCGAACGTGATGTGTTGTAAAGCCCCACCATCAGCTGCCATTCAACAGCAATAGATTATTTCTGCTGCTGTTCAGCAAAAAGAAAAATATGTCATTTCTGCACTCTTGCAACTGCTCCTGCTTTCGTAGCCTGGTTTCTTCTACCACAGAAGTCCCACCTGTTCTGCAACATTCTGAAAGTACTAAAAGCTGAGAAGACACAGCGCTGAACAGGGACCTTCTGTTGTTTCCACGAGCCAGAATAAAATCTTGTAGTGGAAAAGTTTAGCAAGCCTCAGGCTGACAGAATAGAAAATAAACCCCTGGAGCTTGAATTCGGCTTGTGGGAGCAGAGAATGAGCAAAGCCCACAGAACTGTGGATGGCATGTTATAACCGAGATATAAATAAACCTACAAACCATCTAAACAACTTCCAGGGTGAGAGTTTAATATTTTAATGCAAAAGGTTTTACTCTAGGAGGTCGAATCTTAAAATATTTAATGAATATTTTTAGAGGATTTAACAAGTGATAGGGGGGTTCTTGCACTGAATAACACCAGCTGTATTAGAAAAAAAAAGAGTTAAAACCAACCACCCCAAGATATATTTGTGTTTTAATCTAATTTTAATTTCTGAAGATGTCTGATTGCATATTCTCATGAAAAATTCCTTAAAAAAAAAGATATATGGGGCAATTATTTTTTAACTGTTTTATTTTCTGTGTGATTGTTTCTACTCCCTTAGGATGAGTTTTACTAAGAACTTTGCTAAATGAAGTGTGAAGTTTTCTATCTCTGGTTTTACTCCTCTTTACTCCCCACACCCCTGAACATGGTTTTGTCCTTCTCAACTTCCACCATTCCCTGGGAAAGAAAAAAAAAAAAGAAAAAAAAAGAAGAAAAAAAAGGAAAAAAAACCCTAACCAAAGTAAACCAAAACACGAACAAAAGACACATTCTCCCAGAGCTGGAGAGTAATAAGCCCAAAAATACTGAAGGTGTTCTTGGTGCCAAATTCTGTTTCTCTTAACCTATCACATAGTACAGACCACAGATATTTCCTGACTGCAGAGTTAAGAACAACTCTTTTTTTTCCAGGTTTTGTACTGGCCATACGGCCCTCTATGCTCAATAATATTCTCTTTAGAGCAATCTGATCTATGCTCAATAGTTTAGAGTAATCTGACACTGTTACATCACCCCTGTGGCCTGATTTCTGATTTCTCCTTCCTAAAAACTCTACACATACCACAGTCTTTAGTAGGAAAGTGAAGCCAGGTTGGGGACCATAAATCTTCATAAAACTTGTAACTGATACTGAAAAAATGCCAACTGCCCAACACAGAGAGAAAGGGTCCCACTCAACCAAGGGAAAAGGAGGGAGAGGAAAAAATCCCAAAACCCGAAGTAGCAGCTTCTTATATTATACAAAAGAAAGATAATTAAAACCAGAATATGATATAATACATAGATATACAAATGTGAGAAAAACCAAACTAACAGCAATATCTACCGAGCCACCCAACCAAATAACACAGATTCCAACCACCCAAACCCCACAAAACCTCCCAAAAACTCTTCCAGACAAAACTCCCAGAAAGAGAGGAGAAAATGAACAAGCAAATGTTCCCTCCCTGGATAACAGAGCGGGGATGGGGCAAGGCCTGATCTCGGCAGGGCAGGGCAGGACGGCCTCAGGGGCTGAGGCAAAGACCAAAAGAGAAGCTGCTCCTCCCTCTCTTTTTATACTTCTTGACACTTCTTAATGATGTCAGATGATACGAAATACCTCTTTGGTTGCTTAATTCAGGGAATGTTTGTCCCTTCTAATCTATGTCCCATCCTTTGGGCCTGCGGAATTGAGGCCTGGCTGAGGCCTAAAGCCAAAACTACCACAGAGGGTTTGCCCACCCTGATTTCAATGAACTACTTTGCATTTCCCTTGGGATTAAAGCACACACAGAGTAATGTCAACACTACGCTACACTAGATCAGGTGTATACAGGGAATTAATCCCTGTCCTAACTAAGTATCACAGAATCCCAGACTGTTCTGAGTTGGAAGGGACCCACAAGGATCATCAAGTCCAACTCTTCAGTCAATGGCCCACACAGGGGATTGAACCCATGGCCTTGGCATTATTACAGCCAAGTTTTAACCATCTGAGCTCATCTCAGGGTCAACACAAAGTGCCCTGATCTTTCTTTTTTTTTTTCTTTTAAATAGGTGGCAGTCTGGGAATTGGACTAATACTAGTTCTTAAAATAAAAATGTCAATATCACCCTCTGGGATAGGATGCCAGAGGTGGGATGGATTCCTGGGCAGTTCCACAGTCTGGCTCAGGATCTGCTCTTGGTTGTGGGACACAGATGTTTTCTCAGGGTTAGGCAGACGTCTCCATATTTGCACTTCAGGTGGCAAAGTCGTTGTGAGTAGGTGGATGTTGCCATGTGTGATGCAGATCAGAGCCCTGCTGAGTCTGTGAACTTGGGCAATTTCTATCCCAAATGTCCCTGCAGTCCTGGATATGTGGCCTTCAAATACAGGAGATGTGTAAGAGCCTCATTACAGGCATTTATACAGAAACTCCAGAGCTACCTGAGAGGCATTACTGGTGTTCTGCTTGAAGAAAGCTGTTTTTTTGGCTACAGACAGTGGTTTTACCAGTGTTTTAGGTGGTGAGCTGGTGGCTGCAGAAGGTTGTATGACACTCTCTGAACCAGCATCATGACTAAGTTATTTGGAAGTGACTGAGGGAACATCCAAATTCCAAGAAATGCTGTATAAGGCAAGAATAGATGTATTCACAAAGTCTAGGTGAATGCAGCAGGGATAAGGGGACGGTGAGCACTTGGTATGTTCCTCCAGACAAAACATCACTGCACCAAGAGTGGTGAGACGAGGAAACCAGGTCACCAGGCAACCAGGTGGCCAAGAAGGCCAATGGGATCCTGGCCTGGATCAAAACCAGCGTGGCCAGCAGGCCCAGGACAGTGGCCCTTCCCCTTCTCTCTGCCTTGGGGAGGCCACACCTTGAGTGTTGTGTTCAGTTCTGGGCCCCTCAGTTCAGGCAAGAGATTGAGGGGCTGGAGCGGGGCCAGAGAAGAGCAACGAGGGTGGAGAAGGGAGTGGAGCACAAGTGCTGTGGGGAGAGGCTGAGGAGATGGGGGTGTTTAGCCTGGAGAAGAGGAGGCTCAGAGGTGACCTCATCACTGTCTAGAACTCCCTGAAGGGAAGTTCTGGCCAGGTGGGGGTTGGTCTCTTCTCCCAGGCACTCAGCAATAGGACAAGGGGGCACGATGGGCTCAAGCTCTGCCAGGGGAAACTGAAGTTGGAGAGCAGAAGGCAATTCTTTGCAGAGAGAGTGCTCAGGCATTGGAATGGGCTGCCCAGAGAGGGGGTGGATTCCCCATCCCTGGAGGTTTTTCAGTTGAGCTTGGCCGTGGCACTGAGTGCCATGATCTGGTAAAGGGACTGGAGTTGGACCAAGGGTTGGACTTGATGATCTCAGAGGTCTTTCCAACCCAATCCATTCTATGATTCTATATCTGCTACCATGACCCTTTTGCAGTAATAGTAAAAGCAAAGTCTGCCTTTCTTGAGAAAGTTTTACATATTGAAGAACTTACTGAATTCCAGCCTTTATTAATTATTTTTTCCTTCATCACTTTCACCACATAAGCTTGAAATATTCATCCATTAGTTAAGAGGCATTAAACCAACAAACCAAGCTACTTTGTTATCCGTCTTCCAAAGCATTTCCAAGAAACTCTGCATGGACTACCGGGTAAGAACAATAGGAGTATTCCCTCAGTATGTTTTCATAAAGCAAAGGGGCAGCAAACACTGTGATAAAATGATTTGCACAAGGCATTTCTGCAGGAGCCTGGCTTACCTGAGGCTGCTGCACATCCATCACACGCTGCAGAGAAGCTTCTTTATCGATGTCAGGGCAGTACCCCATGAAAGCAGAAAATAATCTCCCAGGAATGTCCCTCCAGACACCTGTCCAGATCCATTTCAAGTGGCATCAGCCCAGGGGACTGCTTGGCCTTCTGTGCCCCAGTGACAGCTGAAGAGAGAAACTCTTATAAATCCTGTTTCAGAATTGAGAATAGAAACATTTCTTTTCTCCCTGAGCACTGCTGGCACAGTACCCTATTACTTTTTTATATATATAATATCACCTGCACGAGCAGCTTTGAGTTACAATGCACAGGGCACCACACAAAAGAACAGACTGCCCCAATACTTTATTACCTACTTGTGTAGGTAATGCAGACATGAGATGGAACTGCCACACAAAGGAATGGAGTTTCTTGATTGTGGAGGGCAAGGGTGACCATTATGTCACACCCTGGAGGAAACTGCATTGCCAGATATATTTCAATGACAGGTTCATTTTTAAACTATAAAAATTTGCTTTTCAAACCATGCTGAAGGAGTGAGATTATCTACAATTACCCAAGTGATTTCCCTGGATTTGTTATTCCCATGGGAAATCAGCAACATTTGTGTTATTAAATCATTTATGGTTTTACAAAATAAAAATACAACAAAGCAAATTTTTCATCCTTCTGCTCATTGTCAGTTTTCAAGCAGCATGGAAGACAATACTCCTAGAAAGAAATAATGGGGGGAAAACCTAACAATACTTATACATAATATTATACTTCTCATTAGCACAGTAGTATCATAATCCCCCCTTTTGTTTTTCCCTTTCAGGCAAGAAACTGAGAAACAGAGAGATGATATTATTTTTAAGAAAGTCAGGAACTGATAAGCCATCTCAGGCCTGACAGAGACAAAACCTCATTGTTCCTTCCTGAAAAGGCTTCAGGAAAAGAAAATTTTGGGTCTCTTTTGCACTGTAAAGTACATAAGATACTGAATAAAAATAACTTTTTTTCTCCTGTAAACAAGCTTTAAATGATCATTATTTATTACAATGATTGTGAGCATTTTACTAAAAACTTTCTAAGTATTTAAATATTCTTTTTTATTTCCCCTTGGCAGATTTTAACAAAAAATGCTGGCAAGACAGTGGGTACAGATAAAAGTGCATGAGTCACTCTCTCATGACAGAAAAATAGACTTTCAGTGACTTCTCTTGTGTCTGCTTTTGAGTATGCAACTGGCTCAGATGGAGCAATGAATTATCTGACTTGTCACCAGCTGAAGGAGAACCACGAGACCACTGTCGTCTTCTATAGCTAATAAGAGTTTCAAACAATAAATTAACATATAAAGTAGCTAATTCTCTTTTCTAAACCACAAAAGCTGGTGGCCACAGGTTTCTCTATGACCATTTTTACATTTTACACTCCACATGGCACGTTTTGAGGTTGGAATGAAAAGCTTTACGACATCACTGGGCAGCCAGAAAAACACACAGGAGGCTCATTCCGTGGAAAATTCCAGCTCACTCCAGGGCTGAAATAAGAACTTTTTGTCTCTTCTCAGTCTAAAATTTGCTTTCTTTAAGCCACATTCAAAGGTATTGATGGGGTAGGACAAGGTGTGTCTGAGCACAGATTTGAAGGAAGAATTCTAAAAAAGAGCTTTGAACTGTGGATTTTATTCATGTTGGAAGAGAGAAAATCGAAGTTTTGGTAAAGATCTCACAAGGCATCAATTTGTTTTGAGTCCTCACCCATCCACAGCACCAGGAAAGGATACAATCTCATGCATCTTCCATATAGTTTCATATATATCATATATTTTCCATCTATTTTGGCTACAGGTAAGAGAGAAACCTGTGATTTGATACACTGCACTTCAAAGGTTTTCTGAAAATCCATTCCAATAAAATACAATGCTGGTTATTTCACACCAAACTTGAGCTCCTCCTCTTAAGGACTTGGTTAATTGATTTCTTTTAGCAACACTCATATCTGTGATAGCCTTGTGTTTTACCTGGACACTTGAATTCTGGCATTAAAGACAGAAAATTATGGACTTAATTGCATTTTCTATATAACAGATGCACAAAGGGAGACTGAAAGGGAGTGAAATTTAGCATTTTTTGGAGACTCAGAGACACACAGGCATCCTGAGCCACTCACAGATCCCATGACCCAGAATGAGGATTGTGCATGGTTAAACACCAGAAAAAGAAAGGCATAAGAACCTTAATTTTTGGAAGCTGCCAAAGACACTGAAACATTTCCACAATTGTTTCTAGTATCAGGCAGGACTTCAGATTCTGAGTCTGAAGGTTCTTTCTTGATTCTGCCTTCAGAATGTGCTTTTCTTATTATTATGTTAGCACTGGCAACAGGTGTCCCAAAGTGGGCCTCCAAAATTTGAGACAATCAGCATCTTTTGGAATGTGAGCACAAGGATTTCTACACAGTCCCAGAAAAGCCCAAACTTTCTACCTCTGAGCAGTTGCAAACTGTACTTGCATCCTTTAGTCACTCCACGTGATTTCTTGGTAGCCCATTTCAAGTAAGAAGTAGATTATACAAACTTCAGAGCTCTCAGAAATGACAGACTCTATGGAAATCAAAAGCTGGGAAAAGAATACTTTCATTTGAAAAATGCAGCCTCCTTAGGCTCCTCCATCACAGAGAAAATCATTGGCTCATTTGGTTAAAACTTGGTTGCAATAATGCCAAGCTCATGGGTTCAATCCCCTGTGTGGGCCACTGACTGAAGAGTTGGACTCGATGATCCTTGTGGGTCCTTCCAACTCAGAACAGTCTGTGTGATTGGGTTACCTCACCTGAAGGACCATAAATGCCAGATCAGACAAATCAATGTTATTAATATTAATTGAAGCTATTTAATAATGTCTCTGAAAGGGAAGAGTGGGGCGAAAAAACCATTAAAAGGCAGAGAAAAGCCATAATCAAATATTTTCTTAAGTGTCCTGGCTTTTTGGGAATATGGTCTTTGAAATATTTTTCTTGATTCTAAAGGCTGAAAGAATAACTTTGTTTTTTTTTCCATCTGCCTCAGCTGATTCTCATCTTTGCATGAAAAAAGACCTGCTGTGCAGGTTCTGCAGAGCTGCAGTGAGCAAGGCTGGAGCAGCAACACATCCCTTCCAATTTTGTGGTTATTTTGCTGGATCCTGCCACCCACACTGCCATCCACACAATGTCACACTGCAAGGATGGCAGACTCTGCCACCCATATGGGTTTTATGCTTTATGGAGCGTCTTCTACTGTTTCTTAATTGCACAGACTTTGAAATGCATTAAAAATGCCACTGCAACTGGTTATTAAAAATGAATAATTATTCAAGTTAAATTCTCACTTCCTTTCAGTTTTTTTTCTTCTCCAGGTAATATGGCTCAAAATAAAGGAAGGAAACAAAATATGGAAAAAGGGAACATTGCAAACTTTGAGGCCTTCTTGATCTTGTCATTAAACACAGTACTTGTAAAAATATAAGACAGGAAGATAAACAAGCTTCATCACTGGACTTATATCCATTAGATATACTGCTGATGTATTTATTTGTTTCCATTTTTTCCTTTGCTCAAGATGTGCCAAACACCCAAGCAATATTCAGTAACATAATACCACAAACATGACACAACACTGAAGGAAGTTACTTTGGCTGAATTCAGGAATAAAACTATGCTGGATTAACTAAAACAGGTCTCCTAAGGAAGGGCAACATGATCCTAATAAAATCAACATATGAATGCATGAGTAAACTCCATAAATGTGTTATTGCTTCACTTTCCAAACTAAACAATGTTTATGACCACAGCTCTGCAAAGCAGGGATTTTTTTCTTCCAAGTTAGACTTGAGGAGTCTAAATACCAGTTTTAACAGAGTTTGCTGAACTCACTTCAGTGAGTGGCAAGGCAGGAGAGAGTGAGTGCTTTCCCTCCCTGCTATCTGATGACTCCAGCAGATGCAGCATCATCTGTTGCTTTGCACAAGGCAGCAGAAAATGTGTCCTTTCATAAGTGTCTCCCCAAACTGAATGGATTTCCTCTAATAGCAAAGGCTTTCTCCAAACACTGCATGGATTAACATTGTTCAAAGAAAAGGTCACATAAATCCTTCCTAATGGGAGAAGCATTAAGTGCCTGAGCTGCCCCAGCTGAGAAACAGCAGCTCCCACAATATTGGTCAGCACTGGCTTCAGCTTAGTTATTAACAGCACTAAAATATTCAGTGGTATTTATACTGTGTCTTCAGCAGGTGCTAAGAAGGGATACCCTGCTTCCTTCCCAGACACTGAGCCCAGACCTTTACCCTTTTAAAGCCTTCCTTAGGCTTTAGGGTGGGAATCATGTGTGCTGGATCCTCTTAATGCCATGTTCTCAGGTTAGTGGAAAGACGTCACCTTCAGTTTTTAAATAAAAGTTTCCTGACTTTTCACAGACTCCCAGACTGTTCTGAGCTGGAAGGGACCCCCAAGGATCATCGAGTCCAACTCTTAAGTCAACGGCCCACACAGGGGATTGAACCCCTGACCTTGGCATTATTGCAACCAAGTTTTAACCAACTGAGCTCATCTCAGGGTCTACTCAAGCACACTGTAGCTCCAATGGTTTCATTTGTCCTCCCTTTCTATTCATTATAGAATTTTTTTTTACTTCCTTAGAAAAAGAGGACATACATTCCATTCCTGATTTATCCAGATCACTCTGTTAGCACAAAAGCATGAAAGTAACCAAGGGCAAAATCGAATTAATACACAGTAAATGCCTTAACTTTTGTCTTGGATATGTGAAAACCTTATCACAGGTATCTGTCTATAGACCAGCCTCTTTTGTCCTCACAGATAGCACAGCACATGCAAGAGGGATTGAGGCCTCATTAGTAATACTTCATTATCTTCACAACAGATTGCCAGCATTTATTAGCAATAGAATAAAATAATTTCACAGTGTACATTAGAAATAAAATATAAAGTATATTCAAATTACAACTTTTGTAGTAATGAAACACTGTGGGGCAGGAACTTTGAGTTTTCTAATATGCCTGTTCACTTATTTGCTAATTTACAAAATTCAATAAACTACTATAAGTGTCCAAGTGGGTTGTGAGATTTGGTAAGATTTTAATGTACTGTGGTGACAGCACTGGTCACTGTGTAATTAAGAAAAAATTAATCAAGCAGTAATTTAAATATATGGTCAAGCCCACTTACCAGCTCACAGTTGTCTTAGATGGATTTTTATTTCCACGCACAAGCCCCTTTGCATTAGTGCAATGTAAATCTGCTCATTTAATATCATTTGTAATAATAACCATTTCCTTTTTTAATGTCAAGAGAAAAATCACTGGTTGCCTGCTCCAAAGAGCACTTAATGTCCATTATTGCCCTTTGCACAAATGAGTTTGCAAATTTAAACAGATTTTTCAGCAATAGTTATTATCTTCAGTCTATCTGGACAGCTCAGGTGTGGTAAGAGCAATTTTATTTTTATTCATAGGCATTAAAGCATTTTAAAGTCTTCAAGGTACCAAGAGTCTTTACATTTGAAAAGCTATTTAAACCTATAAAAATCCCCTCTGTGCCCTGTCCTTCAACTACCATGAGCTGTGTTGGTGCTGACTCCTACACTCAATTATTTTATGCTGGTCCCACCAGATGAACTTCGGTGTTGTTTTCACAGTCCTGTGATGTTCTCCATGCATGAAACATTAGGATTATGACAGGTTGCCAGTCTGGAGGCAACAGACTGGTTTAGATGCCTCAGGGGTGTCATGCCAATCAATTCTCTTGTCTCACTCTTTCTGGTCATAGAAATGTGCATTAATGAAGGGTGAATAATTAAAGAGAGGGGATGAATTACAAGGGACAAGACAATGTCACAAAAGTGGGAACTCATAAAGATCCAGTCTCCAAAACACAGCAACATTCCCAGTGTGACACTCAGAACTGCCACAATTTCCTCCTCACTTTGAAACCTCAAAGCCCCTTGCTGGATCTGAAGGTGTCAGGAGCTGATCTGAAGGACTGCAGAGATGAAAACTGTTTCTCCCTGCAGGTCCTACAATATTCTATTTGCTGTTGCTGACTTCACAACAGAGTGGTGCTCCTGGCTCTTTCAGAAGCATCACAGAAGAAAGCACTGTGTGCTCTCCAAAAGCTGAGGGTTTTGTAGAAGGCACACTTCAAATATGTAAGAGGTGCCTCCTCCACCAATTTAGGTTGCTTTAAGCACACTCTTGTCTCAAGGAATATTGGAGAGGAAGGAAATGTCAAGTAAATATTGTGAAGCAGTTTTGGCCTTCAGAAAAGATCTATCTGTCCATCAGGGTCCTCCTCAACACAGCACATCTGCCTAGATTTGTGCTAAGAATCACATGGATCCACCTGGAATACACACCTGGAAAGGATAACAGTGAGCATCTCTCAGACAGATGGACCCTCAGCAAACCTCAAGTTTATTTATTAATCCTTGAATGCAACCATTTCTTTCATCCAGGCTGAAAGGGACCTGGGGGGACTGAGGGACAGGAAGCTCAACAGGAGCCAACAGTGTGCCCAGGTGGCCAAGAAGGCCATAGGGATCCTGGCCTGGATCCAAACTAGCGTGGCCAGCAGGCCCAGGGCAGTGACCCTTGCCCTGGACTCTGCCTTGGGGAGGCCACACCTTGAGTGTTGTGTTCAGTTCTGGGCCCCTCAGTTGACGACAGAGATTGAGGGGCTGGAGCGGGGCCAGAGAAGAGCAACAAGGCTGGAGAAGGGACTGGAGCACAAGTGCTGTGGGGAGAGGCTGAGGAGCTGGAGGTGTTTAGCCTGGAGAAGAGGAGGCTCAGAGGTGACCTCAGCACTGTCTGGAACTGCCTGAAGGGAAGTTCTGGCCAGGTGGAGGTTGGTCTCTTCTCCCAGGCACTCAGCAATAGGACAAGGGGGCACGATGGGCTCAAGCTCTGCCAGGGGAAATTGAAGTTGGAGAGCAGAAGGCAATTCTTTGCAGAGAGAGTGCTCAGGCATTGGAATGGGCTGCCCAGAGAGGGGGTGGATTCCCCATCCCTGGAGGTTTTTCAACTGAGCTTGGCCGTGGCACTGAGTGCCATGATCTGGTAAAGGGAGTGGAGTTGGACCAAGGGTTGGACTTGATGATCTCAGAGGTCTTTTCCAACCCAATCAATTCTATGATTCTATGATTAGATAGCCTTGATCTCTTTCCCTTTTTATTCCCTAAATTGCACAGTGAAAGGCAATTCAAACTCTGTGAGGATCCTGTGCATTTATCACCATGTTCAGCTCTGTGTTCCCACCACTCCCTCAAGTAACCAAGACACCATTTCAACCCATTCTCAGAAGCAGCACTAGATTGTCTTCTCCCTTTGGACACAGCAACACATGTGGCAAAGTCCACAGGCTGTTTAACACCTTTAAGCACAGCTGCTTTCCATATCCTTGGGGTTGAAGGAGGTTCTGACTCATGTTAGTTGGAAGGTCCTGCTGTCTCCAAGAGTAAAGCCAATTATGAATGAAGTCAAGGACAACACAAGGCTACTTCAAACACAGATCAGGTTCAGATATCAAAACCAGCCTCATAAACCAAGTGGAAACAGCCTGCAGTCCAAGCTAAGTCTGTACAAGTTCTGTACATAAAACCTATGAGGTTTATCACTAGCAACTGTAGAGTGAAAAAAAATAAAGCTGAATTTGTGTGAAATAATGATTAAAGTAATAACAAAAATGTTTATCCAGTTGACTGCAAAAATATTTTTTCCATGAAAACACACCCATTTTTTTTTACTATGAAAACACAGCCAGCATGATATTACAACAGATAGTTTAAGGAAAAAAAGGACATTTCTCAGGTGGTATTTTTCTGATCACACAAGTTGGGACTTTCTGTATGTAATAAATAAAATTCATGCTTATACCCTGATAGGACAGACATTTTATGAAAGTGGAATACAATGCACAGGCTCAAGCTCTGCCAGGGGAAATTTAAGTTGGATATCAGAAAATAATTCTTTGCAGAGAGAGTGCTCAGGCATTGGAATGGGCTGCCCAGAGAGGGGGTGGATTCCCCATCCCTGGAGGTTTTTCCACTGAGCTTGGCCGTGGCACTGAGTGCCATGATCTGGTAAAGGGACTGGAGTTGGACCAAGGGTTGGACTTGATGATCTCTGAGGTCTTTTCCAACCCAATCCATTCTATGATTCTGTGATTCTATGAATTGAGTAGATGGAGCACAATACCATGGATGCCACTTGCTGGCTGGTGCCTGGATGGGTGGATATTGGAAGTGGAATTCAAGAAAGTTTAGAAAAAACCAAAAGTAATAAATGTGGTGATTTAAAATAACATCAGTTTACAGCCACCAGAACTAATATGCTAAGGTACTGTACTGTGGCACAGTGGGAAAAAAACCAAAAACTTTACTCAGTCCTGAACAAACTAACTCTTATTTGGAAGAAGTTTCTAAATTAGAGGCCTTTCTTCTGCCACTTCACTCACTAAAAGGCCTGGCAGTGTTCTCAACTGCTCTCCCAAGAGTGCAATTTTATACAGAAAATCTTCCTGAGCTTGGATGCAGACTGAAATATTCATTTTTAAACAGCAGCTATTTGCAGGAATTCCAGATAATGGATTATTTCATTCACAACCAGGTGGAAGGCAGTGGTCGTTAGTGGGTGTTTATTTCCCTGTAGATTGTTTGCCAGCCTTTGTTTACAATTATGTGGCACTGTTAGCAAAGAAATTATAATTTCCACAGAAAGTAGGCAACTGAATTTCTCCCTAACTGAAGTCTTAGAGCACTCAAAGGCAGTCAGATGTTGAGTAAGTGCTGTTGAACAGTGAGAAAAATTCCTGTTTTGTGGTTAAAGTTTAGCTCATTAAAAAAATTGACATAGCAATAATTTTGCTTTGAAACTTAACATATAGTAGCTTTTTTTTTTTTTTTGCTTCAATTCCATTTGCATTTGGAGCAGGTTAAACCAGAATTACAACAGAGTTCTGCAGGAATTACCATACCTGCAGAACAGGGCTGTAATCATATTTAAAGGATCATTATTTTTACCTCCCTACATACCAGGCTTCAGAGTGCTTTGGAGAAACGTGGCCAGTAATATTTCCTGAGCAAATACTGCTCCTGGCTCTCCCACCTGAAGACTGTGAATCTTGATCACCTTCAGCCTTTCCTCTATTCTCCACACATCCTGTTATCCTTTGGGTTTCTGAATTGGGAAAAAAAAAAAAGAGAGAAAACCCCACAATTACTTTCAGGCACTCCATTCTCTCTCCTCCTGATTTTCCTGGCATCCCACAGTTCATAAATACAAATATCTATATATTTTTTTAACCCCTCCATGCAATTTGGTACCAAACTATGAGTTTAACATTCCATTTTTTATTCTTCTTGTCAATTTTATGCATATAACTGAGAATATCTGTTGAACTTGTTAATTATTTTCATTAGCTACAGGCTGTTGGTGTTCAAGGTCTAGTGCCATTTGTACCTCCTCTTCATGCCTGCAGAAAAATAAAGTTAACCTATTTATAAAAGGTTCTTATTGAACTGCTTCACTTAACATGGTGATCTGATGCAAGAAGTTGAATCAGGGATTAAATTTACTTGGAAAGGGTAGTTTTGCTTCCTCAGTAGGGAAAAAAAAGGACAGTGATGTGGTAATAGCAATGATGTTCTCAGGTACAGAGATAATTTGAGAGAAGCACCGTGTTTAACATTTTCCTGATTTTACCACTGGCTTTAAAATACAAAGGGAAAACACACATCCTTTCCAATGCAGCATAAAGTTAATTCCAGTAAGGAGGTAATGAAGCTGCTAATGCTTGGCTAAGTACTGTCCTTAGCCAGGAGTTCCCTCCAGCTCACACCTCTGAACATTTATTGCCAGGGAGAATCATAGAATGGATTGGGTTAGAAAAGACCTCAGAGATCATCCAGTCCAACCCTTGGTCCAACTCCAGTCCCTTTACCAGATCATGGCACTCGGTGCCACGGCCAAGCTCAGTCGAAAAACCTCCAGGGATGGGGAATCCACCCCCTCTCTGGGCAGCCCATTCCAATGCCTGAGCACTCTCTCTGCAAAGAAGTTTTTCTGATCTCCAATATGAGGCAGATTCCTCTGCTCAGGGTTGTCCTTACACAAGCCCCAGCAGGGCAGAAAACCAAAATACTGGTTCTAATTAACACCAAAGACACCTGTGCTTATAATGAAATCCCTGTAACTGGTTTGCTGCCTCCTTGACCTTCTGAACTCTCCTCTCAGCCACTCAAAGCCATTTGCCTTGTTTAGGTTTGATTATCCATCCCCTCATGCCCGGCCTTGGCAGGTGGATCAATAAATGTGTATATGTTTGGAGTTAAGTTCCCTCACAAAACAAACTGTAAGGAAAACAATCCAGACGTGTCAAAGCAAAAATACACACATTGATTCTCTCTTTATTGCCATTAACAGTTCCTGCACATTTTGTGGTGATTACCTTGTGGATCCTGCAGGATTCATAGACAGCAGGGGGCCACATAATGTAAGGCAAATAAACTCGGAATGGGTTAGAGAAGGTCACAGAAGAGAAAGGAGCAATAACATTTTTGAGGATAAAAATGGGAAAGAATGAGAGTGGCAAGTTAAGATTTAAAATTTCAGGCTGTCGTAATACAAAGTGTCTCAAAAACCAACCTGAAAACCTTTAAAGTCTGCCAAACATGAAAAATTAAATACTAGAGAAAACACACTAATTGTGGGAATATAATTAGATTATATGTGGGGGGGAAAGGCTTTTAGCTAAATCCCTGCACAGGGAAAAAGGGCATTTCATTCAAGCTTTTTTTTCTTTTTTGTTTTTTTTTTGGCCAAGTTAGATCCCTCTTTTTAGAAGTAAATACTTGTTGATGTCACATGGTCCAAAATTACCACCAGTGCTGACTATAAATGAGAAATAACAACTATTTACAAACCTGACAACTTTTTTAAGGTTTTAAGGTAACTCTGAGGTTGGATTGAGTGTAATGAATGAATTGCAATTCCGACTGGGAAATCAGTTAATGCTGGCACAGAGTCATGGAATGGTTTGGGTCAGAAGGGAACTTAAAGATTCTAATCCTAATTATCACGATCATCACATAATTGTCATGTTCATCACATAATTGCCATGATTTGGAGTAATAATTAACAATTAAAAATTAATAATTAGAACCCACTCTGGAATAACGAAAGGTCTGACAAAACCTGTTCACCTCTCAAGTGTGATTGGTTTGTATAAATGAGGATTCTTAATGAAATAAAAGATCTTTATGTGCTCAATCCTTCCTCTTGTCTCACTGATTTAGCAACAGTTTTTACAAACAATGCAAGACCTGAAAAGAATTCCTAAACATTTCTTCCCTGTGCACAAATCTTGCACCAGGTGATGCAGGATCCATTTGGTATTTGCTACAAAGGATTTACCTCCTTCTCAGAAAGTGATTTTTCTAAATGAAGTCAGCAAAATACACACCTAACGCTTGGAAATATTTTGTCTATTTAGTTACTTTAGGAAAATTAGTAAGGATATGAAAAAACACAAACAAAACAACAACAAAACAAACAAAACCCCACAAAACAAACAAACAAAAAAAACAGTGAAGCATTTGCATAAAAAACCCTCCCAAATTTAAACACTTGCTAAAAATACAAAAAGAAAAGCCAAACCAAACAACAAAAATACCTATGGAAAGTTTTGATTTATAATGTTCTTTCTTGGAATCCTGAGAATATGACACTAAAAGCAATCCAAGCCATTCCTGCCCAGTGTGGTGGATAAATCTTTATGGCAAATTGGAGAGAGCTACAGGGAAAAATAACTGATGCCTTACACCAGAGCAATGCAAACCTTGTATCTCCTAAAGGATATTGTGAGACACTGGAAGTGGGAATGAGTAACTTCGAGGAAGAAGTAGGATATAAACAGAGACAAAAAGGTTCCAAAAATTTGGTTGGGAAGTTTCTAAGCAAAGAATTGAATAAGCTTGGGACAAATCAGGTGCCCAAAGACTTGGAGCCAGGCAGAATATTCTGATGGCTCCTTATAAAGATGGGAGTGATTTAATGCTCTATTTATACTGAAAGAGGAGACAACAAGCCCAAGTTATTAGAAGAGTGAACAGCAATCGTGTTCTGTGTTAAGTGGCCTGACAGGCCTGGTGCTATTTCTGCTGTAACATCTGTGGCTGGGGAGCGTCTGGAGAGTTTCTTTTCAAAAGTTGGAGGAAAAATAAATTTGGCTACTTAGCCCTTTCTGCTGCAATTTTGCAATTCAAAAAAGAAAATTTTTGGTTTGAAAATGTAATGGATTCAAAACAGTTATTTTCGTCATAGCTGTGTTATTAATGTTCTGATTTGTTCTGAAATTTAAAATAGAATTATTGCAACTTTATTCATTCTGCAGGTGCGAAGGGTGGGTACAAGTAACCATCTAAATGACACCAAATATTATTTATATCAAAGGATTTTAAAGTGCAAGCATGTAGTATCTTGACTGTCATACTTTCATCTGTATATTTAATATTTACAAGAAAATTTATTAAAAATAATTAATAAAATAAAATTTAATAAATAAAATTAGGCAAATAAAATAAAAAAGATAAAATAAAATAAATAAAAATAGATAAAATGAAAATAGATAAAACAAAAATAAAAAAATAAAAAATAAAAATAAATAAAATAAAATAAAAATAAAAATTAAATTAAATTAAAATAAATCAAATAAAAATAAATAAAATAAAAATAGATAAAATACAAGTTAAAAAAATAAAAAATAAATAAAATAAAAATAAATAAAATAAAATAAACAAATAAATTAATAAAATTACTATTTATGATAAAAAGTACAACTGGGCTTCATCTTAAAGAGACCTTTCTCATTGCATTTCTCAGTGAAGTGAAACATTTAACAGAGGGAATTATATGGGGGCGAAATGGAATGTCAGGAGGGGCAAATAGAGACAGGAAACTCCTTTCCTTGAAGTTAAAACAACCTCTAAATGTCAGGAAACAAAAAGGCAGCTGAGGGAATGTGGTGGGTGGGAAGCTCCAAAGCAACACCTGAAAAACCCTTTGGAAAACTGAAGCACGGAAAAATTTGTGCTTTAAAAAGACATCAATTAGTCCTGTTTTGAACTAATACTATTTTAAATTTCCACTGGATTGCACGTTTTATACGTAATTAAGTTGATGATTGAGAGGAATCTGCTTTGATGGCAATTAGTCATGTCTGATGACTTTCCCTGTTCTCTGATGGAGAAAAAGCAACTTTTTTAATAATCTTTCCTGGAGCAGCCGGTGTGACTGAATCAATCTCCAACTTCTGCAGACCAGGGAAAGAAGAACCCAAGTGAAGACACTTCACAAAGCATATTCTGTTTTCCTGAGGAGCATCAGCAGCATTCCAAAAAATGTGATGATGCTTTCCCAGCTGAGAGCACAAGGTTTCAATACCACCAAAGTGGACAGGCATTTTTTTTCTGATACACTCAAAGGTCACAGAGTAATTGTGCAGGAGTAAAAGAGACAGAACTGGAGAGATGGACAAATAAAAATGTTCCTTCTGCCACAACTGCAAAACCAATCAATACAGGTCGGTCTGAGTGACTCAGTCGATAAAGAACTCAGAAGTTTTACTCCTCATTAAGTGTATTTATAGGGAGAAAAATATTGATAAAATAAGAAAACCCACATAAACACCACCTGTGGTGTGGCAAATCTCTTGCCAAAAGGTTTCATTACAAAAACTCACATATAACTGATTCAGTGTAGTGCAATCACATGAGAAATACCATCTGGCTGCTTTTTTCATACAGGCATTTGTTTTTCTGCCACTGAAGACACCCCTATGGATTTGTAGGATATCAGAAAGTTCAGGTATCTGTCCAAAGTAGCCACGAGGTCACAGCACTGTGTTTCTTCCCACCCTTGTCCTAGAATAATGTAGAAGTCATTTTTTAACTAAAATTTTCTTACTTTGCCAACCTTTATTCTAAATAAACAGAATGTGATTCTTTGACATTCCCATTCCAAGACCCATAAGTCACATAGAGACATTCCCACCCAGGAAACTCCAATATTAGGAAAAAAACCCAAACAACCATGAGGACAGACAGACACTGGAACAGACTGTCCAAATAAGTTTGCTAATCTCCTCCTCTAATTTTTGAATTTTAGCTTGTCAAACAATCTGAGTGAAGTTCAGAGTGACTCTCAGTGGGTGTTTGGACCTTCAGAGCTTTATTCCAACCTAAATCACTATACAATTCTATGAAACTTTCATAAACTATTAATGAGACAATAAAAAACAGCTGTCAGTGCTTCTGTTCTCCTTGTGGAGCACAATTCCAATTTCAAATGCCAAGTTCCTGAGAAGTCTTTCCTTCCTCTCTGGGAGGTGCCCTTAGGAAGTGCTCAGGAATGCCAAGGAAGGAAAATATCTACAAAGAATTAGTTTCTCCATCATTCCAACTGTAAACACTGTTTAGATTGGTCCTTTCATTTGTCCTGCCAGAAATGAGCATTAAAAACCAGTTCTGGCTTCCAACACTGTCACCTTAATGTCTGAAAACCAAAAAATAATTATATGAAATATCAGCCTCCTGGCACCTTATTGAATACCCAGACTTCAGCAAGGGAAACAAAATACCAGAATTGAGTGTATGTAGGGAAATTAAGAAAAAATATTTCAATTATTTACCTATCTTGGTGTCATATAAGGCAAATACCTAAGCATATAGAATATATAATAAAGAATATATAATAAATATCTATAAATAGTATATAATAAATATATAATATATAATTAAATATAAATATAAATATAAATAAATAAAAATATAAATATAAATGAAGGTAAATTTAAATAAATATAAGTATAAAAATAATAAATACATATTCCTGAAAAATGAAAGGACATGGCCATTTTGTCACGGCCTTCAAGCTCATATATCTGCAGTGGTTCTAAAATTTAGCATTTCACTCCAAGCTCTTTGAACACCTTTTCAAAAATCATTTGTAAATAAGCGTTGAACAAAAAAGGATTGCTGCTGGTGGTTATAATTCTGAGTTTCATAATAAATATTTGAAAGTGTGTGCACTGCTGTTAGTATTTGTACAGCACTTGAAAATCCAATCATCTCCTCAGAAGATGGTACAAGAGAGACATTTTTTAATTACTAAAAGTGTTTCAGGCATCAAAAGCAATGCACAGGTCAGGTCTTAAGCATACAAGGTGTATCAAGTGACTATAGGGTGAAAAACTGTCAGGATCCAACATAAAATAAATTATTTTAATCCAATTAATCAAATAATTTTAATCCAATTAAACAAATTATGGTTAAAACCCATTCTAAGGAAACCACCGAAACATCGACCAAGCACTTCTTACACAACAACCAGGCTGTAATTGCAGAGCTGGGTTAAGCATCGTCCCCATTTCAAGTAATATTTAAGTTTAGGGTTTGGGTTACTTTTTTCTTGCAAGTATCCAAAATCTGAAAATCTACTTGGCTTATTTGTTGAGAAAGTGAAAAACTCCGGAATTTTAAGATTCCTAAAATTTCCAGAGGAAAGAAATCAAGCGGCTGAAGACAATTGGTTGGTACTTCCCTTCTTGTCTTGGCTGAACAGGAATTTTTAGGTGGGAAACAGAAGATGTCAAGTGCCTTTGGAAACCTGTATTTCATTTCAGAGCCTCCTTATTTAGCAACAATTCCAGTCTGGGATCCCAAAATTAACTTTAGGTGGAAAATAAGGTGGATTGGAATGGGGATAATGTAGAGCAGTGATGGGGAGAGAGGTGAAAATATGGGCACTGGGGGGGGCTCGGCATCTTCAGCAAATTCCTGACCAAAGAATGAATGAAATGACCAAAAAATTCATCTCCATTCTGAGGAATCTGCCAGAATTCCACCCTTCTTCTTTCAGGTCACATGGACAGAGGTGACTTGAAACCTTTACCTAAGAAATGATTAAATAGTAAATGCTGATTTCCTTCTGATTGTTGCTTCTAAAATACAGAAGTGTCATAGGAATGCCATGGCAACGCCAACGACTTCTCTCAATGGAACGGCTGCAGGAAGTAACTGGCACCTCCTCTTTAATTCCAATTATGGACACCAGCATTAATTTAGTGAGTGTTACATCTGTAATGCAAAGGATTTATCCACTGAAACTTTGAATCAAAGCAAGGAGTGCTCCACAATATCAGTCTTGGGTTGCAAAACCCATCCCTGGTGCTGCTTTCAACAGCAAAATCTGCTCCTCCCACCTTGCACTTGCTGTTAAAACTCTGAGGAACAGCAAATAAAAGCCAAGCAAGTCAATCAAAGTGACACTGCACCTCCAGACTGCAATTTGCACTCAATTTCCCTGTCAGGAATTCCAAGGGTTTGTTTTAATATCTTGATACCCTGCCCTGATCCAAACTTCCAGTAACAGAGCACGTACTGTGGCATTTAAGGTCAAATAAAGAATGTTCATGTGTTTGTTTTTATTCCTGAATTAGAAATAAAACTACCATGAGTGGTAAATAACTTCGAATGAAATTTAAGGCACATTAATTTTTAATCATTTCCCCACAGCTCATTTTAATTTGGCTTTATGCACCATTTGCCTCCTTAATTTTACCTTTTAGTGAATTTATAACCAAACAAATCCAGAATGCTTCTTTTAGAGGGGAAAGATATCGAGTTAAGTCCTTTCTTGCATGGAAATCATTGATCATTTATTTACAAGTAAAGTAACAGGGAATGAAAGAAGATTAACACACAGTGCATCCCGTTACAGGGAAATACATGATTATTTTTGTCTTTGACAGCCTCTCCTTGTTGAAGGTAATTACTTTTGTGTCTACTGTATTAACCATAATTAACAGCTAATGTGTGGGAACACGCATTTAATTTGTAATTAAATGGTATTTACCAAGGCAAAACTATTAAGTAGTTTGTATTTGAAGGAAAAGTTCTTCTGTTCAATCTGTTATTTTAAGATTGCAGCATTCATTTAATATTTCACTAGTTTTACAAACTGTTCCTTTCACAAATTTATGCCAGAGCAAGCAGGTCTGCAGTGGCAGAGGCAAAGGTTTGGAGGATAAAAACCCTCACACAATAAATATGAAAATGTGTTAAATGTCCTCCTTTCCTCTGTAGTGCAAACTAAATAAACCCCAAGCTCTCAAGAGCTTTTATCTGGTTGTACGAGCATGACTTACAGGAAGAATTCATTCCATTTGAGCCTGTTCTTACAAAATCGCATCTGGCACTCAGCTGCCACAATTTCTATTTTGACATCTTCAAAGGACATAATATCACATTGTTCTCAGGGTGAAAAAGTGTTTTCTAATCAGCACATTTCACTGTTACATGTTCCTGTCTGCACTTGTCAGCTCTTTTCAATCCTCACAGCCCTTGGATTCTTAGACAGCTGGAGAATGACATTAATGCATTGCAAAGAATCAAATCCAAGGGGCTCCAAGAGTCAATAATGTTGGTTTGGCTGCACAGCTGATGATACCTGGGGGGTCCCTTTAGAGGACTTTTAAAATCACAGACTGTTCTGAGTTGAAAGGACCCACAAGGATCATCAACTCCAACTCTTCAGTCAATGGCCCACACAGGGATTGAACCCATGACCTTGGCATTATTTCAGTCAAGTTTTAACCAATTGAGCCAATGTTATTTTTATTCAAAAGTTTCAGCCCCAAACCAAACCCCAGAGCCTGCATTCTTTTATCTTTTTGTTCCTCTTCCTAAATTCCAAAGCCTAAAGGATGATGAAAACAGAAAGACTGTTCAAAACAGTATTTTGATCTTATAGCTGACATCCATCAAACTCCTTGAGAGCCTGATTTCCCCTCTCTTCTTCATGAGTTTCTTTGAAATAATTTCTTGATGTGTGGTCTTGATAAAACAAGGCATGTACAACAGAGAATAACAAAAATGTGACACTTACTGGGACCAAAAATAAAAAAAAATGCTGTGTCTAATGGGAAAACACTCAACACTAAACTGTTCACATTTTATTACACATTCACTTGAACTTCAAAATTAAATTCTGAGGAGATAATTATTTTCTATTTAAGTCAGACAAGCAGTTTCTCTACTTTTTGATACACTTGGGGATTGTTTCTAACCTGCAGATTGATTTGTCATGTTCTGCAGCAGCACCTTTGAACTCTGAAGGCTGAGAGGAAGGGCAAAATATAATATTCTCATAAATCTTGAAGGTTACTCCTTTCTCAAAATTTCTTTGCTGTGTACTCCAAACTCTCTGAATGAAAACACTGAGGGGCACAGAGCTGAACTTTGCTGCTCCAATCTTCTCTGCATGGATACTCACCCAGCATCCATTAAAGGGAATCCTCTGAAGCTTTCTTCAAGCATGCAATTTGCAGCTTGGCTGTACACTGAAGAATTCACCTAAGCTTGACTTGCTGACATTTATCCAAATCCTAAAAACCTTTAAGGATTGCTTATTTTATAATTCAAGCTCTAAAAATCCAGCCTAAGTTATTTCCAAACCCAGGTTTGCTGTATAAGTTGGCAGAGCCATCACCAATGGTACTCAGTAATGTCAGTCAGCAGCATTTCTAGACTTTCAAGCCAACAAAAATAATTGACTTCAGGACAACCAAATGACATGATTAAGACCAAATTCTTATGGCCCTAGAAGAAAGAGAGGATGATGCATCACTGAACCTTTTCTACAAGTCACAGTAAGTACTGCACACTTTAAAATTAAGCATATTGGGAACAGTATTCATTAAAATGCTTTAGTTCAGAAAGATCAGCAAATTATGTGCACATGTGATGATTGTCCTGCAGAATTTAATCAGCTTCTCATTCTTCCCACTTCAACCTCCTTATGCTCCAAGAAACACTTACTATTGCTGCTTCTTATGGGCCAGTGATTTATACAGAAACACAGATCTGTTAAACTTGGAAAAGACCTCCAAAATCATCAGGTCCAGCTGTTAACCCAGCACTAGCAAGTCCACAACGAAACCAGGTCTGCAAGAGCTACATCCACTCAGGTTTGGTTCCACCACTTCCCTGGGCAGCTGTTCTAATGCCTGACCACCCCTTCAGAGAAGAAATGTTTCCTTAAAATCCAACCTAAAACTCCTCTGGCACCACTTGAGGCCAGTTCCTCTTCTGTCACTTGCAACCTGGAGAAGAGGCTGACCCTCACCTGGCTACACCCTTCGTTCAGGTGGTTGTAGAGAGAAATAAAGTCTGCCCTGAGCCTCCTTTTCTCCACGTTGAACATCTCCAGCTCCCTCAGTCATTCCTCATCAGACTTGAGCTCCAGACCTTCCCCAGCCCCAAGGCCTTTCTCTGGACCTGCTGCAGCACCTCAATGTCTCTCTTGCTGTCAAGGGCTCAAAACTGGACACAGCACTCGAGGTGTGACCTCACCAGTGCCGAGGACAGAGGCAGAACCACCCCCCTGGTTTCACTGGCCACAGCATTCCTGATACAGCCCAGGATGCCACTGGCCTTCTTGGCCACCTGGGCACACACTGGCTCGTGTTCAGCTGCTGTTGAGCAGATCCTTTTCCACCAGGCATTTTCCAGCCACTCTGCCCCCAATGTGTAGCTCTCGTGGGGTTGTTGTGACACAAGCACCAGACCTGGCCCTTTGCACTCCCCCTGACCCCAGCCCATCGATCCAGCCTGTCCAGATCCCTCTGCAGAGCCCTCCTACCCTCCAGCAGATAAATTCCCACCCAACTTAGGTGTCATCTGCCATCTGACCGATGGTGCTCTCTGTTGTCCAGCCCATTGATAAAAACATTAAACAGGGCTGAGCCCCACGCTGAGCCCTGAGGAACAACCACCAGCTGCACTGAACTGTGCTCACCACCCCTCTCTCAGCCTGGCCATGCAGCCAGTTTTTCACCCAACAAAGTCTATGCCCATCCACACCATGGAAAACCAGTTTTTCCAGGAGAATTTTGTGACAAGTGCTTTACTAAAGTCTAACAAACATCCACAGCCTTTCCCTCATCCACCAAGTGGGTCACCTTGTCATAAAAGGAGATCAGGTTGGGCAGGCAGCCCCTGCCTTTCATAAAGCTGTGCTGACTGGGCCCAAACCCCTGGCTGTCCTGCTCCCTTAGAACTTTGGAAGAAAAACATTCCTGGACAGTGTATTTCTATTGTTTTCATCTGCTCCAAAACTGTGTAGGCTTCTTGACCTAAGGGAGAGCTCAGGTAAAGATTGCCAGAGCCATCATGGTCACAGCAGAAGGTGCTCTGGATGTAGAGTGAAGGGTTTGGTTATTAATGTCTGAAAATTAGGTCAGGATAGGAAAACATTTTTTCATAGCACATTTAAAACCTAAATTCATTCTAATCATACACTGAAATATATAAGTTTATAAATGGCTACAGAGTAGCTGTTACAAAGTCATCCATCACTGAGTCCCTAATTAATCTCTCAATTCTAAAGCACAAAATGTGTCAATTAGTTATCAAAGAAAGAAAAAAAATTGCCAACATAATTCTCCCAACAAACTTGGGGGCTATTTAAGCAGCTTTGCAGTGTAACCCTGCAGGATGTCAAGGCAGAGTGCTGAAAGTCACTGAGATGGAACAGAAAGGAGCAGAGTTCTGAGCCCTGGTGCAATCTGATGCACTTTGGGGGATTTCTGTGCTGGGTTCATCCTGCAGACATTTACTCAAGACTTTACTTACTGATCTCTGTGCTGCTGCTGAAATCAAAGATCCAGACAAGAGGAAGGCATTGCCCTTTGAGCATCCAGAGCAGGCTACTATGCAAGATGTAATTAAGCACCCTCATGAATTTTTCTTCAGCTTGGAAGCCTAAATTTGGCTCCTACATCTATACAAGTGACCTATTTTTTAAATATGCTGAGTGCCTGCAATTCCCAGCAATTTATGCAATCAATCATCGTTAAATTGTATGAAAATACTGATGAAACCTAAAGTTGCCCACAGGCATTTGTTTCTCCTCATTGTTACCATCAAAGCAAGTAGCATTTATTCTGAGAAACACTCCTGTAATACCAAGGAACAAAAATGCATTTTTAAATGTTGAAAAGTTGCATGCCATTAACTTCTCAGCATCTTGAGCACACTGAATTTCCCCTCTCCCTCTGGTGAAAGCAACTACAGAAATGCTAAAGAAACTAGATAGAAATGTGGATCATGGAAATGCCCCAGGTCTTCAGCTGATGGAGAGGCATTGCTTCATAGTAGCTGGACTCTAATGCATTTCCCAGTATAGGTCCATATTCTGATAAATTAAACACTTAAACAGGAGGGTTTGACCTGAAAATGCCCCCTCTAAAAGGGTGAAGAATAAAGTCACTTATTCCTGTAAGGAAGAAAACTGTTTCTAAGTTTTCTGATTTTCATAGTGTGCTGGTTTTGGCCAGACTAGAGTTCATTTTTTTCACAGTTAATTTTCTTCTTCTTTCAGCCCCAGCTGGGATGGAACTCTGTTCTGGATTTGCTGAGAACAGACTGGATAACTCAGGGATGTTTTGTTACTGCTGAGCAGAGTTTGAACAGCACATTGAGGTCCTTTCCTGCTTCTCACCCCACCAATGAGTGGGCTGGGAGGCCACAGGAATTTGGGAGAGACAGAGCAGGACAGGTGACCCCAAAGGGATGTTCCACACCACATGGCATCATGCTGGGCATATAAAACCGGAGGAAAAAGAGAAAAGGGGGAACATTCAGAGTGATGCAGTTTGTCTTCCCAAGTCACCCTTGGGAGCAATGGATTCCTGCCCTCCTGAGGATTGCTGAACACCTGCCTGCCCATGGGGAGTGGGGAAGGAATTCCTTGTTTTGCTTTCCTTTGCCTGTTAAATTGTCTTTCTCACCCTCTGAGCTTTCTCACTTTTCCCCTGCTGATGCTTCTCCCCCTTGTGAGCAAACAGGAGCCTGGGGGAAAACCACAAAACCTACACACATTTTAACTCAGGAAACAGAAACCTGAAACTGGCCTTGTCCAGTTCTTCAAAACATGACATGAATTCATATGACAGGTGCAGTTTTGGTAATAGGACCATATGCATCCTAATTTTGTGTAGCCCTGATAAGAGCCCATTTCCTTGGTGATGTTCAACACTGACATCTCTGAGACAGCCTGAGCAGTCAAGTGAACCAGGAGGGTTAATGAGGGGTTCAAATGCTCTCCATTCAGGTGTCAACACCAGCACATCTTGGTCCTTGTGGACATACTATGAATACAAAACCAAAGTTAATGACATTTATTTACATCTACGCTGACATTTTTCTGTATGCAGATGAAAATCATCAACATATTTTCTTAAAGGTCAAAAGCCTTTGCATAATATATTTCACTACATGGAATGGATACCCTTTGATATAATTCACTGGTTGTGTTTACCTTGTGTTACCCCTTAAAAACTGAGTTTTTACCCTTTTTAATACAATGGTGTATTTTCTGTCTTTTATTTCCCATTTTGAAATCACATTCCTTATTATCTCAAAATACAGAATGTTTACTGCTCAGTTTCAGTTGACATATTTTAATTTTTGTGTTTCCCTCTCCAGCTCCTCTATCATCATTTATTATACTGTGATGAATATTAAAAGTAATAGATATTTGTCCCTCATATGCCTTGAAAAACAGCAGTATCCTCCTTGCTTCTCCCTGCAAATTTCCTCCTACTTTCATATTTTTAGATATTAAAGACACCACCATTTTTTCCTTCATCTGGATGGAAATGGCACTAAGTTGTTTTTATTTTTTTAATTCATACAGCATTTTTCTTTAGGGATCCTGCTTCTGTGCCTTTGTTTTTGAACAAGCAGACTGCAGTGAAATGTTCTGCAGTGAGCAGAACATCAAGGGAAAGGATTTGACTGGTGTACGAGTGAAAAGATGGTATTAGATATTTTTATTTTAATCAGTTATATTGTGTGGGATGATATTTCCAAATCTGCTCTGATATCTGCTGTTCAAGCTCTAAGTCTTTCATAATCAAGCCTTGCATAATAAACAGCAGGGACAACCTTATTCCAGATGGCTCAGAGCCAAAATTTAGCTGAGTTCACAATTTAACAGAGAGGGGAGGGGAAGAAAAATGTAGTAGAAATTATACCCTTTACAGTATCTGTCTCTCTCATCAAGTTTAATTTAAATGCAGGAGATAATTTTACAGCAACTTCAAACTCCTTGTTTATTCTTTGTATTAGTAGCCTTTGTTTGTTAATTATTTTTCAATTTTATTTCATTTAACATCTGTTATCTCAGGTAGTTTGAAACATTTTAGTAAGATATATAATTTAGTATTATTCAATCAGGTGCAAATATTTAATACAGCTTTTCAAAGCACACTGAGAACTTTGTGACATACACAGCCCTCCTCTCCTGAAACCTTAAACTTCTCCCTTTGACAGTCCCCAGGCTTTTGCTGCAAAGATAATTTGGACTATTTTCAGTGGCAAAGGTACCTGACTTCTGTTGCAAAGATAATTTTCATTATTATTTTCAGTGACAAAGGCATCTGACTTTAAACAAAGCTTGATCTTTTCACTAATTCCTTCCCTCCTTGCTCAGCATTGTGGGATAGTTCCCATGGCAATTCCTCTGCTATTAAATGACAGCGAAAGCACATGCATTAAAGTGATACTATTTATAAAAGATTAAGTTACCTGAGCCCTGGTAGTGCTTAAACAAGAGCTTATACTGAGACAATATTTATGGAGACTTGAAGGAATAAATGTATTTAGCACATTATGTGATTTCTCATCTAATGATGTTCCTTGATAAGGAACCCCCTAAGAATCAGCCCTTGGCCAGAGGGGGAGAGAAAAGATTTAAGGGTGCACTAAGACACTTCTGTTCTGGGATGGAATTCAGAAAAGAAGGATCACAGAGAGGTGTTACACTCAGAATCTTGCTCTGGGCTAAAAATGCCTCAAAAGTCAAGTCAAGAATTTTCTGTTATTACACCTGAAATGCCAGGAGTTTAAAGAATGAACTATGAACAATGAACCGTTACTGATTCACTTCTAATTATGACAGAAAGAGCGAGAAAATATGAGGAAATTAATAATAATAATAATAACAATAATCATAATAATATGCACATTTCTAATATCCATTGTTTTTTTCTGGTGTCCTTCATTGCCCCGCTGGATCTTAAATGATGCCTTTGATGTGTAGGACAGAAGGCACACAATGACTCCTCAGTATCCTGAGCCCCCTTCTCTGGGAGGAGTGTGACGTTGAGGATTTCTTTCTCCTCCCCACTCCAGGATGTGCTTGGGGTCATGTTTTGATATAAGACATATTTTTACACCTTGATTTTCCTTAACTGGTGTGCAAGGTGCTATTAGATCAGCTCAGTTGGTTAAAACTTGGCTGTAACAATGCCAAGGCCATGGGTTCAATCCCCTGTGTGGGCCATTGACTGAAGAGTTGGACTCGATGATCCTTGTGGGTCCTTCCAACTCAGAATAGTCTGTGAGTCTGTGATTCCATCCAAATGTACTACAAAAGCCATTCTTTACACATGTTGGACAGTCACCTTCACTTTCCTTGTCCTAAAACTCACTGTACTCAGTTCCATATCTATAATTTATAGCTGCCCATCACCAGCAGTGCCACTGCAATTTTCTGTTCCTAAAATCTCATGTCTGGACTCCTCCAAACTGCATCCTGTAGACCCACTTGAAAGGAATTGGCTGTAACCCCAGGACTGCATTCCTGCACACTATTTCATTAGGAAACAATCAGAAATATTTCAGTCTACACAGAATAACTACTTATTGCCATTATCTGTGTCAAAATCATGGCCACACCACAGTAAGATGAGCAAAGGAAATGCAAAGTCCTGCACCTTGGGAGGCAAAAGTTCAGGCTCAGAAGGGAATCTTAATCTTCTCTATGTACTTAAAAGTTTGCTGAGAGGAGTAGAGAGTCAGAGACAGAGTCTTCTCGGGGTATCCAGTGAATGGATAAGAGGCAACAGGAGCAAAACAAAATACACGAAATTCCATTTAAATGTAAACCAAAACTTGTTTTACTCTAAGGGTAGTGGAACATTGAAACTCAGAGAGAGGCTGTGGGATTTCAATCCTTGGAGATAACATATGAAACTGCTTTAAACTCTTTAATTTCCTGTGTATTTATCTTCCCTGTATCTGTAGGATGCTACAAAAAATAACCCTTGCTCCTTTTTAATTAATTTTTTTTCTAGTGTCACACATTTATCCTGTAACTAACTCATTGATCATGAATTATGTGTTTGCTTTGAATAAACTCTCCTTGGAGCAGCAGGAGAAGCAGAAAAGGTTTGGATGTGTTTTTAGGATGATGATATGCATAGTGGAGAACTTTCCAGTGGTGTGGTGAGATGGTCACTTGTAATGGCATTAACACTGGATTTTGATAAGGGAATGCCTCCTCCAAGATTAGTTTTTTTAATGCTATTTTACAGTAGAAAACATGGTTTATTTTCAACTTCTTTAACACATAAAATATTGACCCCCCCAGTGCTGAGTTTCACACTCCTCAAGAATTTCACCAGGGTTTGCATTTCCTTTTGGTAAGCCAGCATTTCTTTCAGTGAATTTAAGCTCTGTTCCACTATATGTAAAAGCTTAATCCTACAATGGATTTTTAATATCTCCCTTCTAAATAGGAAACGCTCTAATTGATTCTTTACTCCCAAGTACCCACATTAAACAGCTTTATGAAATCTTCAGGTATCCCTGAGAAACTTTAGGCAAACAATGCTGAGATGCACATAGCAAGTTAACTACAATTTTCCTCTGTGATTAGATGCAAAACAATGAAAAGGGATAATGGTATTCACCAGTTTGCCTTTTTTTTTCCTGCATCAGACTGAGATAAGGTGAAGTGAACTCATAGATAATGAAAACACCCCTTGCAATTTGTCATCATTAACGGAACCAATATTCTAAACACACATTAGTAAAATTTGTTATTCCTGCACCAACTGTAATTTCCCTTCTTATTATTTGTTCATTTTTCAGGTTAACCTCCACATCCCCATTAGCTGAGGCACACACTGCCCATCTAAAATTTGCTTTTGTCTTTCTTTTTTTCCCCCCAGTATTTAATTTACACACAGGATAAAAAATGCATAAGTTAATAGACATGAACCCACCAAATCTACTTGGACCAATACACTGACAGCTCTCTTATGACAATAGAAAATTTGTGTTTGCTTGTTCCTTTTTTTTATGAGGAATACTGTATGCACCTGATAACAGCATATCATAGAACTCATACCTTTTACCACACCAGGCTAACACTGGGAGCAGAACAGACTTCATGAAGTCCATATTTCTGATTTAAGAACAGCAGTTGCTGGAGGTCATTGAATATTTTTCAACGTGAACAAGAGAACTGAGCATATCTAATATGTGCCTTCTCTAAATATTCACAGTCACTTTCTAATTATTTCCAGGGTATTTTCTGGCATGACAGATCATGTTAACAGCTTCATTAACTCTGCATGCAGCACCACTGTATGGACAGTCTAAGCTATTCAAGGAAAGCAGCTTCCCAACTTCCACAGAACCACCATTATTCTCTCCCAGCACGGAAATGAGACTGGAAAACTGTTTCACATGGAGCCAGCAGAACACACCAACCCAAACTGCACTGGTTCTCTATACACTTATTTTTTTAGCAGTTGTGTTTGTGTTCCATTAAAGAAGACAAACAACGATGCCCTTGACAGGGTTCCTTCATTTGCAGATTACACAATAACGGAGCTTGGCGATCTCTGCTGGTAACCATAAAAATTTCATTCCATTCATGGTTAGCTGTGAAACATCTCATTTTTTAAGCACAGTTTAGCCTGGCACTCGCTGAAAGACGCAACAGATGGCATAGAGACAGAACATTATTTTTTTTCTGGGAATCTCCAAAATTCCAAGTAATGACATTTCCCAAGCTGAATTCTGTAGCTATGGATTATCTGGCAATAATATTTATATAATTAATTATATATAAACCTATTGATTATATAATAAGAATTATGTAACAATAATTATCTAGTAATAGGTGCCAGAAGGAGGCACAGTTATTCTCACATCTCAAAAAGCCTTATCAACTACTGGTAGAAGGTAATGGAAAGACTCCTCCCTGTTGGGAAGGACAATGGATCCTGGATCTCATTTTCCCCCAGATCACCAGGAAAATTTATACTACAAATAAACACTGAGGATCTTCACCACAGTCTTCAAAATGCGTTTCAATTCTCTCAGTACAACAAAACATATTCAATACACACATGGGCTAGAAAAAGTAGAAAACCCATAAATCCTGAGAAAACCAAGGAGATGAGCAGGGAGGACTCTGAGGGCACTCAGGTGTGGAATGAGTGACATTCCATAGTCATGTGAAGAGAAGGCTTGGGACATCACATTTGCTACTGCACAGCATCAGTTCCTTTGCTCATCTTCCTGAATCATTACCCCTTCCAGTGAGTTTCTACCAGATTCAAAATAAATGTGTATTTCAGGGCTACTTTTATTTTTACCCATCTTTAAGTATGGGAAAAATTCACTTTAAAAGACTATAATTCACATCCCTCATAACCAGTTTTGTGACCAAACATCAGGTCCACTAAAAAACCTGTAACAATTACTTGTAAAGTAAAATTAAATACAGAATTTGCCTCTACTTTTTAAAGTGCTGTTCACATTTATAAACAAAATTCACTGTATAAAACCACTCCTGAGCCACCAGTACATCCAAGAAGGATTTGGTATTCTGGGTCCAAGTTTGAAGAGTTTCCTACTTTCCTATGTTCAACAGAGAAACTTTTATCTTCACCTGAGTGTTTAAACTGTCATTGCAGGTGTTCCCTTAGGAAATGGGGAGGGCAAGTTTGGCATAACAAACCTGCCCAGTCCTGCTTTAATGTTGGGAAGAGGAGGAAGAAGGAGGAGGAAGGAGGAGATGTGAATTCAGAGAGTGACAGTGATGCCATAACAGCATTTGATCCTTTCAGCTGAACTCAAGAACTGACAGGTTTATGTCAAGGTGGAGAAATTGTTTAGGGTTTGCCATTGACAGAGTAATAATCAAACTAAGTGTATATAAAATAATGTCTATGCCACCTTACTGTGGTAAACTCAGTGTTTCACCTTCTCCTGTACCAGCACTGTCCAGGAATCAATCCTCTGTGGGCCATTGCTCTTCCATTTAGAGTGGCCAGGAGTCCAATCCATATTTTGGTGTTTGTGACTGCAAAATGAAGGACATGAAGACAGTTCATCAAAAACTGGAAATACCATTTGCAATAATAGTGCAGTTTTCCTGAACACACCAGTGTCAGCCAATCCAGCTTGTACAACTGTCTGTCCTTCCCTTGCCTCCAATTCTTCCTTCATTTATGACCTAAATTGATTTGCTGGGAATTATTTTGGCTGTAAAATGGCACTAAATAGCAGCAAACTGTGTTCCAGGCTTTACTATGATCAGTTGGTGGCCACATGTATCAAAGTGTTTTAACCCAAGTGGTGAGTTGCAAATGGGCAGTAAAATTAGAAATTTAACAAGATGAAAAAAAAAAAACCAAAAAAAAACCAAAAAAAAACCAAACAAAAAAAAAACCAACCAAAAAACCCCCAAAACCAAATCCCAAACAAACAAAAACTAAGCATTTAGACATTTATTTATATAACCTACTTAAAATATAAAATACTAAAGAGCAACACAAGACAAAGCTCCCCTTTCCATGAATAAACACACATAAGTGACCTAAAATATTTCACCACTGAGTTTACACTCCCACACCTTTTGAAAGGGAAGTTGATATCTGAGCTGGTCTCTTCTCCCAGGCAGTTGGTTCTGACAGCTGCTGGCAAAGTGCTGTGCCAGACTTGATTATCTAGTCAAGTTTACACAACCTTGCCTTGACTCAGTTCATTTTGAGGGCACCCATGCATTGAATAATCAAATTGGGATCTCTGTGGCAGCATCAGGGGGGAATCACCTTCGGGCCAAGCCTGAGAGAACTGTGTTCAATTCTCTCCACCTGAAGTCACAAAGGCAAATTCAGCTCAGATGGGCACAAATGGGCAAGGCTGCTCTGAATCAATAAGATAATCAAAGTTTTATAATTAGACTGATGCAAAAAAAAACAAACAAAAAACAAAAACCAACCAGCAGCAAAACTCTGCAATGGTCTTGGGTCCAGATACACCCAGGGCTGAGGCTGTGCTGGGAAATTTTGATACCTGCACTGAAGCAGAAATTCAGAGCATATTTCACTGTTACCTGATACTTCAGCATTCTCTAATAGGAAGTATAACAATCATGCAACCCATTTCAAGCCTGAGGAACTCCCTGAGTATGGGATGTACTTTTATTTGCAGAGAGGTAATGAGTGCTCCAAATTCTGTCTATCAAGACATATCCATCAGGAAATCCTCAGTGTCTGCAGGTTGGACACCCTTTAAAGGAATGCTCAGTAACAGCTTCTGAGTAATAAGGTTTTGTACAGAAATTCTGAAACCTTTTAAGAAGGTCTCAAGTTGTTTTGCTTATGTTTCTTTTGGCAACTGGAGGAGAAAGAAAATATTGATGATACACGTTGATTAAGGCTAAGTTTAATTTCCTCTGGAAAAAAAGAATGAAATAAAGAGAGTCCCATTTCTGAAAAGTCTCCACCAGAACCAGTAGGAAATTGTATCCAGAATTATACATTCAGCATATTGTATATGCTCAGGTTCTGTTTCTCTATCAGGAAATCTCCTTGTCTCCTCCAGAATCAGTCCCATCCTGCTAGAACCTGTGACAGAAAATTGCACTTTCCTTGATGTGCAGAGCTATGGATGAGCACCCTTGGTTATAAAATGACTCAGTGGCCCATGAATAGCCCTGGGATTCACCTGCTGTCACCAAATATGATGGCACAGACTTCCAGAGCCACAGCCCAGCAAGGAGCCTGGTTCTGCACTTGGACTTTGCTGTTTTCCAGGGGTGAAAATATCACTGCTACTCATGTACTTCCACTGTAATATCAGGAAGGGACAAGACAGAAGATCAGTCACCTTGAGTGGAATAAGGCCAAGGTAGATGATTTTGCTGAGATACAGCAGAACTCGCAGTTTTCAAGGTATTGGCTTAAGAACTGTTGTGTAAAGGAAATTGAGACAAATGGGCTGCTCTGCCAATCCCAGTGAGATAAAAGAAGGCTTTGATTAAACAAGAGTGGCCCACTTAGATCAGGCATTCAGGAAAGTTGGCCATCTTAACCTCCCCATCTAGCAAAAAGGCCACTCTGCTCCTTTTCTCCCAAGTCTGGGGATTTGAGCTGCAGCAATTTCTGTACTACAAATGTCCCACTCTGGGCCAGCTGCACTGCCAAAAGGCATTAACCATTTCACTCCTGCTTCACCAGCTTCTTGCACTGGCACAATTCATCTCCTGGGACAACAGCCAGCCCTGCAGTGCTAATGGTGCAGTGGAAAACTGGCCTAATCAGCTTTTATACAGAAACATCAGTAAAAAACATCAGAAATAAAGGCTAATAATCAGAAGGGGAAAAAAAAAAACCAACCCTGTGCATTATTTTTTCCCCTTTGAACAGAAAAAAAATATATTTAGAGCTTCTTCAAAGTGCTAAGTTACACACTGAGACACATCAAGCCAAAGCCTTTCAGAAGCCTTTTAATTTAGGATGCCTAAGTGACAATACACGAGTCGCAGGGAGTGGCAGCAATTCGGGTCAGTGGGGCTTCTCATATGATTAAGAACTAACCAGAGCACTCAGCTCTGATCTCTGCCTCGTGTCCCAGCCACAGGGATCAAGAGGGCAAGAGATCACTCAGGCACAGTGTGTTTGTGCAGCCAGATACTGCTCAGAGAGCAGCACGACAGGTCACCCACAGTGAGGATTATACTCCCCTATACCAGGGGCAGCAGCAGCAAGGCAGGGAGAGAGAAAATGAGAGGGAAACAAAGTTTCTTTAACGAGCTGCCAGTATGAGAAACAAGGCTTCTTATTTAGTTGAGCAACTTGAAGTGACAGAGAGTGGTCTGTATGTGCCCAGTTGCTGCAGGGAAACACCTTCCTGCAGTCCTACCCCACCAACCCCTCTTTCTGCTGTCATTCTAGAAAGAAAAAAGCTCTCTCAGGTATCATAACATCCCCAAAATGCTTCTAGAATATGAAGAGACTCAAATATTTTTACCTTCTGATAAGATCTAAGGTTTTTCCCAAGTGTTATCAGCGGAAAAGGAAGCAGATGATGTGAAGACTGCCTGAGGAATCTAAAACTTTTAAGAAGCAGCCGGCAGGAGAGTCAACCAAGGGATTACAACAGATTAACCTCAAAAGATTTCATTCTTCTGAGGTGTATCTGTTCATAGTCAGGTGTCACAGATTGTCTATTAACAGCTGTACAGTAAAGCCAGAGAACACAGCAGCAGTTTTCTCAAGATATGTGGTTGTCCTTCACCAGCTGTCTGGGGTGAGAATCGATCCCAATTTTGTTCAAACCTTCCTTTTCTAGGAGAATAAGCTTCTCTTTGCCTCTCCTCCCCACACTGTTAAAAAACCCAAACAAACAAAGAAAAAACAACAAAAATAATGAAAGAAATACACATCCAGAAGAGTCTTTTAGCATCCCTATCCTCAAAAACACAAACCCAAGGCACACATTCACCTCCTTTCATACTGGATTTCCATGGTGTGCATTGAATTCTCCTGCCATAACAGCTACAGCAACCACTGACTATATCATTTAATTCACCTGTACTTATTATCCCAAGCTTCTAGGAGATTATCCAGCAGAGCATATCAGCAGATGTGAAACAAAGCTTTTTTAATTTTTTTTTCATTAGCGGAAATAATTTGGTCAGTTATTTCTGCAAATGAACCTTGGCTACACTTGCAGGTCAAATATAATCACTTTGTTTACATAGTCGATATTTAAAACAAAACTTGTTTTGACAAGACACAACACAGAGGTTCTTGGAGACCTGAAATCCTCCCCAGAACCTGCAGACTTAATATTAGTGATCACAGTGTCCCTGACATACATTTTAACTCACAACCTCAAGTGTTCAAATCCAAATATTTTGCAGAGGGATGACAGAAAAGAAATGCCTTTATTCAAGGAGGTGTTTATGAAATGTGTTCAGGAAATTTTCAAAATATTGCCTGGCATTTGCCAAAGGCATGAATGTTCTTGCCAATAAACTCATCCAGGAACCTACTCACTCATAAAAGCTGCATAAGTACCAAAGAGGTAAATGTAATTAGAATTTGAAGCAACTGTTTATTACATTACTTTCAATCACTCTGTAATTCCCATCCAGCTCTTGATAATAAGACTATGAGAAACAATCATGGTAAGGGGAACTGAAAGAGCCTTTTTAAAGGCTTTAAACAGACCTTTTCAGACAGAGCAATTCCTGACCTCTCCCATACATGTTGCCAGTTCTTAAAGCACATTTACAGAAGTCTCTTATTCTTGTAGCAGCTGAATTTCACTTTGAAAGTTTATTGGGTACCTTTGTCAAGCTTTACTAACCAGCAGAATTAATCTAAGCCTTTTCTAACAACTGGTGCAACACACACACCCATTTATCTTAAAGCACATATTGCATATGCTTAAAAGAAAAGTAGAAAAGATAAAAATATTCTTCCCCCCTCCCCTCAGAAGGGAATGGTTGCCAAAGAATTTAAAACCCTGTTGAGAGGAATTTATGCATGCAAAAAAAATACTCTTGTTATGTGCAGTTTAATTAATCACCTACATAAAACTCAAGGCCATCTGTTCCATATATGGGGAGAAAAGAGATGAGATGAGCTTGGAGAAGGCAATTATTGTAGAGAGTTTTCTGTATACTTAGTGGGGCAGTTGCAACACAAAGATATTTGGGCAGCACCACTTTGCAGAACATTTAAGAGAATATTCTCATGCTTAAAAGAAAGCCTCATATAGGGGTCATATTTAGGGGAACAAATTGCTAAAGCTGCAAATTTCTATTTGGATTATGTAGTTGCATCCATTTCTTAAGGCTACTGATCCCACCAGCAAGCACAGACGTATCATCTAAGAGATTTTTATTTGTTTGAGGAACAAAGCTACAGAAAATGTAAGGAAAATGAGTCTCTTCTTACCTACTTACAAAGGGCTTTATTCATAGCTTGAATAATAATTGTCATCATAAATTAATTCATCCACCAAGGTTATATTTAGACACTTTTTACCTAATAGAGTTTCCTCAAAAATAACTGTATGCAGCCAAACTGCTATTCCCATAATTTGGTGTTGCAAAGCACATATTATTTTTTTTTAAATCACAACAAAAAACCCCCAAAACAAATAAAAAAAACCCAACCAAAAATGAGAAAAAAAACAACAAAAAACACAACAGCCCCCCCCCAACCAGTCCGTTTGTTTCTTTCAAGTTCTTTCTTATACCTGACCTTAACTCCTTTCTCTTTTCTAGGCAAATGGGATAAACTTGGGACTTGCCAAACCACCCTGACAGTTTTTTTGCCTTATGGCACCACCTTCCTATCTTGTAGCAAATTCATCCCAGGATGGAGTAGTCCTAATGTTTTATTTGGCTTTCTTCATTAGGAATTTTATATCTTTTACTTGAAAATAGAATAGAATTAAAATATGAAAATAGGGCAGTCATCCCCAGGCTTGTATTTCAGAAAGAGCTGTCAGAGTTGGGTGGGGTTTGTGCTCTCTCCCTCTTCAGTAATGTCCATTTTTTGTGTGTAACAGGTAAGTCACCCCTGAAGACTTTCATTTCTTCCATACATTTATCCCTTTTAGGAATTCATTTTCTCATCTCTACTATTAACACTACCTTACTTGAGTTGCAAATGCTACTGGGAAATATCCACTTTTTTAAAAGAAAAATGATTTTCAATGAAATCTGACAAAACCCATGCACCTTAAACATGACATTTCAAGCAAGGATTTTCCTTTCCCACAAATAAAACTTTCCCTAAAACATACAAACTAAATTTGATGGGTGAGTCACTAAAAGCTTACAAAAGTGTGGCTTTTACAGGTTTATAGTGCAGAGCAAATTAAACTTTACAGTTTCCTTTAAATTATATTCCTGAGTTAGAGATCACAGTAGTGCTTGATAAAAAAAATAGATTTCTTATTCCCTAGAAATGTTCAGACTTAGGGAGAAGGGGGTTTTTTTTGTAATAACAGGCAAAGGAAAAATGCATAATTGGTAAGAAAAGGAACCCTACGAAGTCACCTCTAGTTTGGATCCAGGGACAAGGAGGAAATAAATGACACAGACTCACAGAGCAGGACTTCCCACCATATTCTTCCTCCCAAGGAAACACTGCACAGACTCCTTGCTTAAAGCAAAATCAATTGAGTTGTGCTTATCTCTCAATTTAATTACCAGGTAATGAGGTCTATGTATTTATAAGCTTCATTATTAGTATGATATTCTTCATTGTATTAACCTCTTTCCTAGTGATTGTTTGTGTGTGTCTCCAAGGCTATTCCAAAGAGGAGTAATTACAAGGACATTCCAGTCCCTTTTCTCTCAGAAGAGAAAAGGGATTTTCATGAAAGTCTCCTGAAGTTCACTGTTTCAGAGCTCACAGAATTTCCATTAAAAAAACCAGCAAATTATTACAGCTAAATGGGCATCACAACTCCAGAAGTTTTAAGACTTTTAACAATGTGAAATGGAGGAGAAGAAAGTTGCTGTGATGACATGAAATACTGGAAGAGACAACACTTTCCAAGCTCGGTGTCATGATGACAGGAAAGCTGAAATCAATGACAGAACGTTGGGATGGGATGGAGAAGACTCCTGGACCTCAGTGGTGGGTTGTGGAGAAGAAATGAGTGCTCTAAGCAGGGTCTGTGGCACTTCCTGAAGCACAGGGATAACTTTGAGGATGCCCTGGACGTTCCTGTGCAAATTGAAAGATGCCCAATTGCAGTTTTGTGGTAGGAGTTGAACTCCAGAAGTGAGGGAGTAAATGAAAGAGATCCCAGACTATTCTGAGTTGGAAGGGACCCACAAGGATCATCAAGTCCAACTCTTCAGTCAATGGCCCACACAGGGGATTGAACCCATGGCCTTGGCATTATTACAGCCAAGTTTTAACCAACTGAGCTCATCTCAGGGTCAAATGAAACCATTTTCAACAATTCCCCCAGTTCTAAATCACTCATCTGAAACCTGGGAAGTGTAACGTGTCATTTTGGTGCTGGAGAACCCCTTTAATTCTAAATTGAGGGGAAGATGGATAGTTCTGGAAGTGGGAGGACTTAACTGATCCTTGCTGTCTGATCCCCTGAGGGATCTGGGATACTGAAATTAGATTCTCTTGGCTTCCTCTAGGAGAAAAATTCCTTCTGCAAGGGGACTGTTCCCAAGATGCAGCGATGAGGGAGTGGTTCCAATCAGCCACCCCTTGGTGCTGCTCATCTGGGGGCACATTCTGCTCTCAGTTCAACCAGAGCCTGTCTCCTTGAGATTGGCATTGAATTGGACCCCAGAGAATGCTCAGAATATTCAAAAAATACAGCACATTTAGTTTTGTTCCATCAAAAATAACTGTACAATTGACAGCATGAAAATTAAGTCAGTGTGGATGAAAGAGCAATAATGAATATTAGACAAATAATACATATTAGACATATCATAATAAAACAGAGGGAAGAGAGGATCTCAATTACTAAAAGTTTTCCAGTTGTTGTCTGTTGTCATTGATTATTGACTTTATATAGCCATGATGACATGGAAAGGTGTCACAAGGTGAAAATATCAAATGCTTTAACAAATTGGTCTTTCCTGTATCAACAAATATATTATAAAATAAAACTCAGGCTTTATATTCAAGAATATTTCTATTTATGTAAGTGTCACTAAATAAGAAGAGACACAGAACAGTAAAAGCCATTACCAGACTCAATTATGTTTCTTACTGTAAATCAATTAGTGAACCAGTTATCTGAGATTAGATAAAGCAACAAGCTGAAATGTTGTGACTGTAATCACATGGCCTGACTAAAACATTCATTCATGGCCACCATACACAGCAGAGGTAAATTCATTGTCCTGTCTGCATCCCCTGCACCTGAAGGACAAGATTACAACATGGAACAACCCCACGGGACCTTTCTCCTTCACCTTTTATCTTCTTCCTACCAAATAATATCATCAAAATATTTCTCTGAACAGCTGCTCTCTGATCATTTCTGCTTTCATCCACTCTGAAAGAGCAATAGAAATAACAAAGAAAAAACTGTTTTCCTCAAAAAAAAATCTATATATTATTCCTGAGTAAATATATTCCCTGGTTAAAAGCAGAGCATCCATCTGCTCTGTGTATATGTGGTTACAGCAATCAGATAGATGTGAGAAACCCATCAATGCTCAGCAAGAGTAGGAGGAATATGGTCTGATTCCAATTTTACTGAATTTCATAACTAGGCATAAACAGCTTAGTCTAAAGCCAAGAGGAAGGAAAACATTAATTAAATAAAGAAGTAGAAATTCCCACACTAACTGTTTCTCTTGGATATGAACTGCCTTTTAAATAAGATTATCACAAGTTTTCCACGTCCTTAAAAACTATTTTTTTTCTGAAAAAAAAAAAGGCCTGTGAAGGGTGAAGTGGTTGTTTACTTGGCACTCCTTAAGCCAAACACTTTTTGACTTCATGCTGTAGAAAAAAAAAGTGGCTTGTTCCACGTGCAAAACATTCTGGTGTTTGAGCAGGAAGGAGGGAGATGCTCATGGCTTCACCTTCCATCACCACAGGGAGCATGAAAAAAACATGCAACAATTACACATGTGCCCTGGTGTTGTCTGTTCTACACCACACATATAAAAATACTGAAACTATAGGGCAGGAACCAAGGAGGTGGATGTGACAGAAACCACAACACAAATGCCCAAGGGCATGACATAAAACTCTCTGCAGGTTGGATGGTTCCATGAAACCTCATCTGCTCTGAATTATTTTTATGATCTACTAGGATGATTAATATTTCAATTGATGTAAGTTTTTTGTTTTCAAACCATCCTTATCAAAACTATGACTACAATATCAGGTACTCTGATTTTAAATAGTTCTCAGTACCTAAAGGCCTCTCCTCCTGTATTTATGGAAAGATTTACAGAGAATTGCACTTCCCCAGTATTGTCCCAATATGGTTTAATATGAACAGCCTTCATTCTGCATTGCTTTTGATAGGAGGTATCTTAAAATAGACTGAGTCATATCAAACTACACACTAACCTGCATTACAGAAGGAAAGAAACCATCCTGTACATCAGCTGTCTTCAAGGACAAATCTTAAAGGCTTCTATCTTTCCTGCTTTGAGGCCTCAACTTATCATTCAGAATGAACTTTTCTGCCAACAGGCACAACTGTCAACAGGTGACAAATCATTGTATCAAGTGGCAATTTTTCACTTTTGTTGCTCCACTTTCCTTTCTGGCATCCTCTTCCAGGACACACATTTGCCACAGAAAGGAATTCATTATGTATTACCAGCCTGTCTTTTCTCCAAATTCACTTTCCAAACGACACAATGAACTTGGGATTTTGGCATTATGTGGGCAGACAGTTATAGGACATTGGGGAAATTATTTTAAACCAAAAGAGAAGCAATTGACATTAAATGTTAGGAAGAAAATCTTTACTCAGAGGGTAGTGAGGCACTGGAACAAGTTGCCCAGGGAATTTCCCCAATGCAACCTGGGGCACACTGGGAGTACAGAAGGATCTGGGATACAGGAATGTAAAGGGACAACAGTGTTATGTTGGAGGGGTCCTGGGAAGCAACTCAGGGAAAAATTGAGTGGAAAGCAAGAAAAATGCACACAAGAATCACAGTTTTAAAAAGGCCTAGCTACTTTTGCTGTCCACAGAACATGTTTCAGGAAGATCAGTTTTAAGTAAGAAGATACAGAGTTTGTATAGTCTGAAAAAAGCCAAACAAAAGCTTTGGGAATCAAATGCTGTCATGGTCAGGACCATATGCAATCACCCTTTAGTGTCAGAGACTTTATTGGTGTATCCCCTGAGTGTCACTGCCTTTGGAATTATTTTCAGCTGACACTGACCTTGAACAACTATTCTGAACTTTCCCTGTGTGGTTCCTCCTTCCCTGAGTTGCACCAGAAGGCTCAAGGCTTACTGCAAAGTCCCAGGGATTTACTCCTAAAAGCTGGGCCTTTATGCTGGGCTACTGTGCTGTGGTTATGGCAACATTGTTTTGAAAAGAAATGTTTAGGAAAAAAACATGAGTTTTCTTTTGGGATATTGCCTGTGATCATCCTGGAAGCCAGATCCAGTGACATTCCTGTAAGGAACATCAGCATTACCATTATCCTGCCCAACCTCACAGCCTTCTCCAGGATTCACTGGTGTGAAGAAATAAACCCTTTGCCTTTTAAAATGTCTATGTATTTGGGCTCTTCAATTATCTGTTTCCCTGCCTGTGCCCACTATTTGCTGATCTCAAAGGAACTGCTTCTCTGGGTCTGGGGATAAAATGGAGCTAAGCAAGAAAATGAGAATGGTTTGGGTTGGAAGGGACCTTAAAGATCAGCCAGTTCCAATCCCTGCCATGGGAAGGGACCTCTTCCACTCAGCCTGGTTGCTCAGAGCCCCATCCAAGCTGGCACATTCTCACAGCAAGCAAACACCCAAAATGCACACTTTCTTCCCAGAAAGAAAGAAACAAAAGTACACAAGTACCTTTTCATTATGTACCCGATGACATCCTCCCTCTCCCCTAAATCCTCCTCACCCAAACACAGCCACCTCCCTGCTCTGTCCATTCCTCTTGCAAGTTCTCCAACTTCCTGATGCTACCAACATAATTTGAGGAAGAAAAACCAAGCAGCACAGACAAAACTGTAAGAGATAGGACAAGGGATGCCACTAGCCTGGCACATGAATAAAGACCACATCTAAAATTACTTGTCTGCAAAGGTATCGGCACTTAGATTATATTACATTACCATGGACAAACACAGAAGTTACATTTGTTTGTGCTTAATTTTTACGTCTTGACATTAACACTGTTTTTAAGTGGTGTCACGTGAAAGGGAGGAGGGAGATAAGACTAGAAATCTTTGCATTTCTAACTGTATTAAAAAGAAATTATTAGAAATAAGCACTTCTAGACAATCAGATCCTTATGTTTCCCAACACTGCCTATTGACTACAGACAGCACACATGTTGGAAGGGGTGCTGACCTCTGATATGAAACCCACACTTAATAGCAAGAAAAGAACTTCCCTCACAACAGCTCCTGAAATGCCATTTATTAATACAGGTCTGTGACAATTATTGTGGGCTTTGTGTTGACAATGATAACGTTCAGCTGCAAGATTGTATTTCATTGATAATGAAAGACCCCAAAAGAAACCAGCACCAAACACATTTGACAGAGACAAGCACACCAAACTCAAGTTCCAACACAGCAGTTGTGTCCCACTCTCCCCACAGACAGGAACCAGCAACAAAAACCTACTAAGCAGAAGCACAGCCACCTAAACCACTTCTCCAGACACCTTTTCAATAACATGGGGCAATAAAACAGCTTGCACACCACTCTCTCTGGAACACAAAAGGAAAGAACAGAGTTGCTCCTTATCAACACACACATGTTGAAAAAGAAACTGCACACTGAAAGTAGCAAAGTGTAAAGCAAGTTCCTGTTATTAGTATTAAGGTAGCAAAAGACAGTGAGTAAAGGAGGTGCTTCTGGAGTAAGAATCAAAGTAGCTGTTAGCATAAGGTGTAAGACAGAATGTCTAAAGGAATAAGCTTTGTAAGAAAGTAATGTATAAAATATAGGAACACATGGTTGTCAGCCCTGCATTGTTTCAAGAGAAGGAGTCAGAACAGGCTGACAGTAGTTTCCCTGGCAGAGAATTGGCATTTTCCACCTCTGTCCTGCAGTTAAAACTGCATTTCTTTTATATTTCTTTTTCCTTGGGGGTTTTCATGTGATTATAGTCAAAATGTTCTGGGTGGTGATACAGATGTGATGGTGATACAAAATGTTCTGGGTGGTGATACAGATGTGATGGTGATACAAAATGTTCTGGGTGGTGATACAGATGTGATGGTGATACAAAATGTTCTGGGTGGTGATACAGGAGGGGGTGGCTCCTTGAGTCTGCAGGGACAGGGTGAGGCAAAGAAAGGCCATGCTAATTTAATAACATTCTATTCTTTGGTAACACCCACCCCTTATCAGTTTGCCTCTTCCAAGAGCATCCCTCCAGGGGGCCGAGGCATTTCCCTCAACCCATCAAGGCTTATGAGAGTTAACATCCCACAAATGATATGCTGTAAAGATTAATAAATCCAGCAATACAGGTCAGCACTACTTTTTTTGCAGCCTTTAAACACACTGGGCTTGCAGAGGAGATGAACAGGCAAACTGTTTTGGCAGAATGAAATCCCACCTTTTCTACCCTGAAGGACTTGCTGCTGCCTCGCAATGAAGGAGGAGTGAACCAGAGGGGAATTCCACATCTGATTTACTAACTTATTCCCAGAGCATTTCCAGCCATTAAGGCAATCCTTCCTCCAGAGGCACCCAAGAGATTTCTCGAATGCTTCCACTGGGATTGTCAGGAGCAAATCCTTGCAGCTTCCCAGGGCTATTATACTTCCACTGTTTGCATTGTCATCTCTCTCTGCACATAAATATAACTGCTTACAGCTCAAGGGGTCATGGGGAAGCAGCCAAAGGAAAGGAAAATTGCAGAATGCTGGTCAGGAAAATTAGCTGTTTACTCCATGCTATGCAAGGACTCATAATTTGCAGTTACTGAGTTGCTCAGGAGGTCATTTACACCTAGAAAGTAGCAGCTGGCACCACATGGAGCTGATGGGCACATTTATTACTTAAAAAAAATAAAAAGAGAGAATTATAAAGGGAACTGAGTAGTTGCACCAGCCACGACTTTTTCCACAGTGACAACAGCAGTACAAAACATTTCCTAGGACCTCAATTGTTTCTCCATGTCCCTTAATGTCAACCTTCCTTACTAATAGGACAGGATCCCTGTTACATTCCTGGAGCCAGAGGTTCCTGCCACCACCCCCAGTGCCAGGGCAAACAGAGGCACCCACACTGTGAGTGCCAGAGGAAAGGAGGGCCTGGCACACCCACTGATTTCTTGTCCAGTTCTGGCCCCCTGCGGGTTCTCCCAGGTGGAGACACAGCATAGTTCAAAGAAGTTTTTACAAACACATTGAAAACACACTTTTTGTTGTCAAACAGACTCTCACATTGATCAAGTCAAGCATTAAAAGACATTTTCACTCACAGGTAAGCCCTTCCAACCAGAGGAAAATACAAGCTGATATTTAGGGCACAAATCCCTCTAGACAGTATAAAAATGAAATTCAGGACTAATAAAGCAAAGCAAATGACTCATTTCTCCCAAGTCCTATTTAAAAACTGCGTTTTCCAGGCAAGACAAAGGGTGCACATGGATCACAAAAGAATTATTTTATATATATAGGAATCAGGGGGGTTGCTGGATGGAAAGCACATTTTTCAAAAGAAAAAATAAAAGACGTAAAGAAAAAATTATAAAAGCAGGCAGAACTTATTTACTGAAAGATTATAATTGGTCTAGTATGTAGCATTCATTTAGAAACTGTCTTGAGCTTGCTAAATTATATATAAGGCTAACGAGGGATGAAATATGTGCAAAACAGAGGCGGTTTTTATCCATAGAAGCAAAAAAACTCCTCTTTGTTCACACTGCAAAAAGCCAAATGCATCATCAGTGTGGATGGAACAGTTCAAATGGATGTTGGGTATTACAGCATATGAAAGAGCCATCCACACTTCACCAAAAACAGGTGGATAAATGGTTTTCCTCCCTTGGTTTGCCAGAGTCAGACTGGTCACTTTTTAGAGCGTGTTGTAGAACTTGATGAATGTGATTTTTGCCCTTTCTCTGTTTACACACAACACACAGAGGTGAAAAAGATGAAGCAGGTTAGGAGACACAACTAGTGACTGTGAGCAGCTAAAGTAAAAACTACACTAATTGACAGGCAGATAATTAAAAAAAAATATTTAGTACCCACAGAATACTCATGGATAGTTTGTATAGTGTAATAATGATTTAAATAAGCAACACTGTAATTGCTGATGTAACATTTTGGTCACGAGGAATCTTTTTGTGTGTGTGTTTTCTTTCGATTTTGCTTTTAAATCCTTGTCCTAGAAATGACATGAAAAATGCAACTTAAAAGAAATAAATAAGTTTGTGTTTATGTGGCAGGAGTAGCTGGTCACAAGATAATGAGCCTTTTCTCTCCCTTTTCACTCAAAGGTGGGAATTAAAGTTCAATAACTATCTCCCAACCCACCAGTTCCTCACTGCTATGGGAAGTCTTCATTCTGTTTGTAACAACCAAATGCAGATGTTCAAAGGAAAAAAACCACCAAAATTGTCAAGGAGGGGCTCATTATTGCCAGGTGTAAGAGAGAAGCCAGAGAAATTCCTGACTGTATTTCCAGAGCTGTCTTTGCCTCTAATTTCTCAGCTTTATATGCAAAAACTACAGGTGAGTACAGCTCAATCTACAATGGAAAAGAAAAAAAGAGGAAAAAAGAAAAAAAGAGGAAAAAAGAAAAAAAGAGGAAAAAAGAAAAAAAAAGAGGAAAAAAGAAAAAAAAAAGAGGAAAAAAGAAAAAAAAAAGAGGAAAAAAGAAAAAAAAAGAGGAAAAAAGAAAAAAAAAGAGGAAAAAAGAGGAAAAAAGAGGAAAAAAGAGGAAAAAAGAAAAAAGAGGAAAAAAGAAAAAAGAGGAAAAAAGAAAAAAGAGGAAAAAAGAAAAAAGAGGAAAAAAGAAAAAAAAGAAAAAAGATTATTCTAAAGGCTTAAACATAAAAATTACATACCTCAGTCATCAAAATCAGTAAAACCTCTCACTGTATGAACCTTGGGAGGACACTTTGCTAATATTTTGCTTAAACTAGACCTTACAGGCAGAGAGTTTTGATACCAATAGCAGCACAATTTCTGTGCCATTTGGGACAGACTCCTTCCTGTCCTCATGGTGTCCAGCACCCCAAAGGATGTTTAGGAACCATTCATATTTAAAATCCCCAAGGAAAATGAAAAGGAGAGCATTTTTTTTAAGGAGCTTATAAGTTCTGGAGCAAGACATGAGGGAACCTGCAATGCAGTGAAACATCACATCTCACCCACAAGGTCAAGGAGAAGGAGCAGGATTTTTTGATTTCCCTGAGCACTAAATAAGACTCTTCTACACACTCATATAAAACAAAAACCAGACCAACCACTCCACCCCAGTAGCACCAATACTGAGTAAGAAAACTGCCCCATTTAGTTGCTTTTGCTGAATCTACTACTCATTTTGATGATGTTATTCAGCAACTCCAACTCCTGGAAACTTTGTGCACAAAATGCTTGGCATAATTTTCTTCTCCTGCCTTACATTTCAGAGGCTAATTCCATGACAGAATTAACATCCATCACCAGACCCCCAAATATTATCACCATATATTATCTATCTATAGCACCCATATATAGTATTCATGTACCTGAGCAGCTCTGAAATAAATGGACTTTAAATTCTGCTTTTCACATGAAGCAATTCCTTGCAGTACTAAGGAATAAGATTCTCAAAATTCTCTTCCATTCAGAGAAAATGAAACACACATTTCAAGATATAAACAGCACATTTTACCCTGATCAAATCTGTTTAAGTTACAGCAAAATCTTTAACGTACTACTTTGTTATACATACCCTGATGCAATTTTATAATGTTATTTCTGTAAGAGATTCAATTATTCAGCTGAATTTCTGAAATGTTTAAAAGTAGAATAAACTCCATCATGGCCTCCACTCACCTGCCTTTTTTTGTTTTGTTTTGTTTGGGTTTGTTTTTGTTTTGGCTTGGGGTTTTTTTGTCTTTTGAAGCAGTTGTTTTAGAAAAGTATTTTCCAAAAGTTTGAAGAGATTCAGCTGTGATTCCGTTTCATATTAACCAGAGTTGGTGAGAAATAATTTTATCACACAGGCACAGGGATCAAGGGCAATTAAATATATGGTTAATTTTAGTATTTTTAGATTTCATTGCATTGCTGGCAAAGATTAGGGGGACTGATTATCAAACCCAAATTATGACACCAATAATGACAATTTCATTCTATAACTGGCCAACAAATTTTTTATCAACTCAATAGTTATACATTTTTATCAGCACTCAGAGTCTACCCTGAGCTAACAGGTGTTTTACAGTTTGCTCTTCTCTAAACTTACACAATGTACATTAGAATGTATTAATTCCAATATTAACATTGTTCAAAGTCTAAAGAAAATATGAAAGGAAAGATTTCTTTTTTAAAGTTCAATTTATTAGAGCTCCAGCAGACTAAACATCATTTTAGAACAAAAAGATTTCAAGAGCTCTGAAACCTTTTGCTGCTGGTAGGGGACCAAATGATGCTTCTGGCAATGAGAGCAAACCTTAGCACTCCAGCTTGGAAAGAAATTAAATTAATACTATATTTGGAGGGGGTTTTGCAATATTAAATTTGGATTTCTCACGCGGGAAAACAGACTCAGGGAAACATTTTACTGTGAAAAGTCATTTTATCTTGACGTTAAAAATTAAAATGAGTTAAATCTTGTCAAAGATTTGCCACATAAGGAATTGAGTAGAATAAAAATTTCTGACTACAGAAAAGGATTTCTATCTCAGCCTTAAGCATGTGTTACCTTCTCATAGGACTTTTTTTTTTTTTTTGTTAATGAAGATGTTCTTACAAAGTGAGCCCAAAGTCCTGCACAAAGCACAGGAGTATTTTGAGGCTCTGCAGCCCCCGAGCTGATCTGTGTGCGAACTGTGAGCAGGGGTTGTAATTCAGCTCAGGATGATGGTTCCTGTTTAAGGCTCTTCCTGAGGCTGTGAAAACCAGGAATAATCTCCTCTGGAGGAACCTGCAGAGCAACAGCACAAATACCCAGCCCAGTAAATCTCTATCCCAACCAGAGGAATAAAGGAAGAATCTCTCAGATCAAAGGGAAATGAAGGACAGGAAAATAACAATTAACGGCATCCTAAGTGTTGTATTTTGATTTTACCCTTTTGTGATGCTCTTTCTGGAGACTGCCTATCAAATTTTCTGTTATATTTCTCCCTGGGAAATAAATTCATGGGGTTTTGATGACTTCATGAGGTACCAGCAGTACCTTATTTCATTGAGTATTTCTGAGGGTCTTAAAACCTCCATGGCAACACTTGGGGAGCAAATTTCTTTATGTTACCCACAGAACTGCATCCAATCAAGGAAAGAAGTCTGATTGACTTTGGAGATTGATGATACTCTCTCATACAGCACCTTGAAACACATTTAATATTCTAGTTCAGAACACAAATATGGCCAAACCCTGTCATTTCTTTCATATTCAAAATATTATCTCCTTGGGAGCTTCACACTTGAGGCAGCTGCAGAGGAACTCAGAAAATTCAAAAAATAGAAAATTCTAATCTTGACATGACCAATGCAGAGCCATCAGCTCACAATTTCAAATCCTTTACTGCCAGCAGACAATATTATAAAAGACAATGGAATGAATAACTTGATTGCACGAATTTTTACCACTTTACTCACAAACCTGTTTGTTCTCACCTTAATTTTTAAAATCCATATAAATTCTTCCCTCACCTCTCTAATTTCAGTTGTCCATTCATTACCTCTGCATTGTCATTTCCCCTTGTGTGGCTCAACAATGTGACCTTCTGCAGCCAACTAAAACACTGGTAAAACCACTGTCTGTAGCCAAAAAAACAGCTTTCTTCAAGCAGAACACCAGTAATGCCTCTCAGGTAGCTCTGGAGTTTCTGTATAAATGCCTGTAATGAGGCTCTTACACATCTCCTGTATTTGAAGGCCACATATCCAGGACTGCAGGGACATTTGGGATAGAAATTGCCCAAGTTCACAGACTCAGCAGGGCTCTGATCTGCATCACACATGGCAACATGCACCTACTCACAACTGCTTTGCCACCTACAGTGCAAATGTGGAGACGTCTGCCTAACCCTGAGAAAACATCTGTGTCCCACAAACCAAGAGCAGATCCTGAGGCAGACCGTGGAACTGCCCAGGAACTCATCCCACCTCAGGCATTATATCTCAGAGGGTGATATTGACATTTTTATTTTAAGAATTAGTATTAGTCCAACTTCCAAACTGCCAACTGTTGAAAAAAAAAAATCAGGACACTTTGTGTACAAAAGGATGTCATCAAACAAGCAATAACACACTGGACAGGATTCATCACAACAGAAGGTACAGACATCTCCCAGTGGCACATCAGAGCTTTCATACCAACCATCTTCCCAGTATAAAAATTAGCAATAAAATAAAGTGGAGAAAGAGCTCATATTCAGTAAAACATGTCAGTGTGCACACAGTAATAAACCAAGAGAAACAAAGTGATTCCAAACCAAAGAACACAGTTTGGTTGGCTCTGACATCAAGGTTTACTGACTTGCCCTGGGCAAATAGCTGCAAACTTTCATAGAATGACTTCACAGGACACATTAAATCCAGCACTAAGAGAAGTTCTACTCAAAGTCTCCTGGTTGTTAAAATCAAATGTTACATTTCCACAGTTTGTTGCCACTTTAATGGAAAGGAAAGAATGTGAGAGCACAATCAATGAAGCACAGCCAGTTCTGCATGGGCAGTGTTAAACAACAGAACACCAGTCACAAGACAACAGCTGGTTTTATTAAACTGCTCATCACAATGAGAACAGCAAGAAATTTCAAGAATAGTTTAAATTAATGAATTCTCTCTGTGAAAATGAATATATAAATTGTTATCCAGGTGGGCTTTGCTGAAGAAAGCACAAAATGAAATCTAGGAGAAACTAAGACATGCAGGATAATAAAGCAAAGCACTGACTAAAATACGCAGAAATGGGTCAGCAAGTAACCATTCTATGTGGCTGAGCATTATATGGGAACATTTTCTTGGAGAAAATAAAGTTGTAATGACAGCACATTTTGTGCATAAGTAATTCTGTAACTCCTTTAGTGGGTGAATAATAGTTATTTCAACTTATTTAGAACCCAGGGACTGAAAGAGATACCAGAGTACTGACTATATCAAACAGACATTAGAAACTGCACTTCTTGCCCTTGCAAGTTATTTAGAACTATGACAAAACATGAAATAGGAGAGTGCTTCCCTGGCAGAAAGGACCAAACTGGAGGACACATCAGTATTTCTAAATAATGAATGATCTGGGCTGACTCTGCCAGGCATGTGTGACACTGGCTCCCTTTGTTCCAGGACATTCATCACAGCCACTGCCTTGCAAGGGGAAGGAGGGTATAAAAGCCAAGCAGCCCTTCAAAAATAAATCAAGAAAATTCAAGGGATATTCCCTCATTGCCCCTCACATCCCACAAAAAAACAAAAAAAGGAGAAAATGGGAAATAATTAGAAGGTATTAGCAAGGGGATAAAGGAACAGATTTCGTCAGAAATTTCTTTCATGTTATTTTTCCTTCTTTCACAGAACCTTGATATGGTTCTTTTTCCTCATTCCTCTCCTCTGACACAGAAGTTGGGATTGTGACCATCTACCCCATACTTGGCAGGGCACTGAGATAAAAGCAAGCCTGACTTCAGCATAAATACAGAGCCACAGAGTTATTATTTAGAAGAAAGGTTCTGCACATGGAACAGAAGGGGGAGCAGAAGCTTAACTGAGCCACCAAACCAAGCCCAACGTGATGTGGATCGAATCCCAGGCAAAGCAAAAATAAAAAAAAAAAGAAAAAAAAAAGAAAAAAACCACCAAAAAAGAATCTTGCAATGGGATAGCAGACAATAAAACTACAACAAAAAAGGTTTAGAAAAACCACAACAGCAGAAGGGGAAAACTGGTTATTTTCAGAACTATTCAAGGCTTTTCCAGTGTGTTGTGTGTCTGCAGCCAATGGAAACACTGTGCACTAATTTCCTTTCTCACACCCCTAAAGAAACAATTAGATGAAGTATAAAGGACAGTGCCAGTGACTAAATGCATCCAGGATGCCTCCTCCATATTTTTCTTTCCCCCCCAAATGATCACCTCAATGAATGGATGAGCAACAACAACTACTTTTATCTCAAACCCACCCCGACCTCAAAGCCAAATTCAGGCAAACAGCTCATGATGCCACCACCAACACCCAGAAAGACAATTCAAATTACAAGTGTTGCACTATTATGAAACATAAAAGGTTTCTCCCCTGTGTACCCAGCTCATTTGCTGAGACTACATATTTTCTCAATACACGTTTCCAGTGGGATTTTGCCTTCCTCCTTATTCTGCAGCTCAAGTTACATTTACTGGGAAGAAAATTCCCAATGGGAACACCTGAGCTTTTATAACTCAGCCTCTTCTGGGAGTAATGTAGTAAGAATTAATTCATCCTTAATGCTTTCCTTGTCCTCTTTCTAGGCCTAGATCTATACAAGCCTAAAAGGTCTAAGCCTGGAACAACTTTCACTAAAGTACTGTGGGTACAAGAGCATCAATTCAGTATATTCTATACCCAAATTGAAAATTACCATTCCCCATGTGAACCACAGGCAAAGCTCCTTTGTCACCCACTTTCAGACTCTGATGGGCCAGGCTGGCACATAAAGATTAAAATCCTGGTTTATCAGCTTGCTTCCCTACTCATCCCTTCCCTACAGCTCCAACAGAATCACAGACTTTGGAATTCAGATAATTTTTAACATGCAGACTTTGTTCACAGAATCCCAGACTATTCTGAGCTGGAAGGGACCCACAAGGATCAACTTGAGTCCAACTCTTAAGTCAACGGCCCACACAGGGGATTGAACCCATGACCTTGGCGTTATTACAACCAAGTTTTAACCAACTGAGCTGATCTCAGATATTCATGGTCTTCTGCTGATCTGATTCCAAACTTCTCAGCTTGGACAACTCCAAGGTTCTGGCATCTTGTGCTGGACTGGAAACCTACTACACAGAAAGCCTTGGGGAATCTCCACAGTCAATAAAGCAAATATTTCATAGAATCATAGAATTGATTGGGTTGGAAAAGACCTCCGAGATCATCAAGTCCAACCCTTGGTCCAACTCCAGTCCCTTTACCAGATCATGGCACTCAGTGCCACGGCCAAGCTCAGTTGAAAAACCTCCAGGGATGGGGAATCCACCCCCTCTCTGGGCAGCCCATTCCAATGCCTCAGCACTCTCTCTGCAAAGAATTTGTTTCTGCTCTCCAGCTTCAATTTCCCCTGGCAGAGCTTGAGCCCATCGTGCCCCCTTGTCCTATTGCTGAGTGCCTGGGAGCAGAGACCAACCCCCACCTGGCCAGAACTTCCCTTCAGGCAGTTCCAGACAGTGCTGAGGTCACCTCTGAGCCTCCTCTTCTCCAGGCTAAACACCCCCAGCTCCCTCAGCCTCTCCCCACAGCACTTGTGCTCCAGTCCCTTCTCCAGCCTCGTTGCTCTTCTCTGGCCCCGCTCCAGCCCCTCGATCTCTTGCCTGAACTGAGGGGCCCAGAACTGAACACAACACTCAAGGTGTGGCCTCCCCAAGGCAGAGTCCAGGGGAAGGGTCACTGCCCTGGGCCTGCTGGCCACACAGCTCCAACAACTCCTATTTCTGATATTCCTGGTCTTCTGCTGATCTGATTCCAACCTTCTCAGCTTCAACAACTGCAAGCTTCTCACATCTTGGAATCCACCACACAGGCAGCCTTAGGGAATCTCCACAGCCAATAAGGCAAATATTATTTCCTTCCTATCAAAGTCACGTGGCTTCAAAGACTCTTTCTGCAAAGTTACATCTTTTTACGAAAGAAATAAGGGGAAATACTGCATTAATTCTCCAAAGCTGTTAAGGAAACAAAGCTAACATTCTTAAATACTCAATGGCAATGAGTATCACTCAAAACATCTTCAATTAACTAGTTTAATATCCTGAACTTAGCTATTATCATCCCCACACAAATTTTCCTGCAACTTTTCAAATATACTATTTTTTCCTTTCATAAATAACAATATTATTATAGATTAAAATCTATGTTGGGTCAAAGGTTAAAAATATTATGGTTATGTACTGGTTCTGAAGCAAGAAACAAGACTATTACTTTCAGCCAGCTCCAGGCTTTTTATGATCTTCAGCAAGTTAATTAAAGAGCAAACAATAAGAACCTTTCAGCTTTTCCTTTTCACTCTTTGATTTATTAATACATATTAAGCTTTTGGGGTCAGAAATAGTTTCTTATTAATTCTACATTTCAAGCTTGCTGGGGTAGGGATTCCATCTACTGTGCTCTATACAATACCTCATTTTAACTTAAATAGCAACACTATAGTAGCAATAGGAAAAACTCCTAAAAAGTTGCCTGCAGGAAAAAAATGGAAAAAAGATGTGGGTATTTAGACAAGTAAAAAAGGATCCTTTCAAAGTACACCTTTTAGTTCATTTATCACATGAAATAAATTTAGTTCATTTAGTAAGGTTTTAGTTCATTCATCCATATGAAAGTAGCCTATTTGAAGTAGAAAATCCCAGTAAATACCAAGGCCAGTGGTTCACTTTTTATTTGCAAAATTCAATTTGCAGCCAGATTTAAAAATGTCTTTTCCTCACTCTCTTGTCAGACCAGCATCAACTTCCACTCCAAACAGAGGAGTAAATAAAAGATGCTCATTTAACATGTCCAAGAACTGATACCTGCAGAATGGGAAAAATCAGGACAAAAGAATTTCTTCAAAATTAAAAGCCTATTCACCAGTACTACACAGGAACAAAAGACCCAAAACAGCACAAGAGAAAAGAAATCACTGCAAGAAAGAAATATCTGGGAGATAACTTTAAACTTCTACTAAGAAAACAAATAGGGGGGAAAAAAATCACTGGAAGAAAGAAACATCTGGGAGATAACTTTGAATTTCCACTAAGAAAACAAATAGGGAAAAAAAAAAATCACTGCAAGAAAGAAACTTCTGGGATATAACTTTGAATTTCCAATAAGAAAATGAATTTTGATTAAAAAGTATTTGCTTGGCACTAAAAATGTTCCAAAATAACAACAACAACAACAACAACAAAAAAATCCACAACCAAAATCCTAGAGGAGATTCACCACCGAAATGCTCCTTGAATCTACTCCATTATTCCCAGTTTTAGGCAAAAATATTGCCCTTTCACAACCATATATTACATTAAATCCATCTCTAATTGGAGTCACAGGTGTAATGAGCCAAAATACACCACCTCACCTTAATCAAAGTCAGGTTATTTACACAATCTAAAGCCCAGATGGCTCTAAGAAACATTGTTTTTCTCACACAACAGCCAGATGTTTCTGAATGGTTTTTTTTTGGTAATTCCATCAACAATTAAATCAATGAAAAGAGACTTATTTTTTAGACAAAGATTTTGAGAGATCACTAAGTCTAGTCACATATGAGGGGTTTTTTAAACATTCAATACCACTAAGTATTATTTATTATTCATCATAATGTGCTTTTAAATATTTGGTTAGCACACTTCCTGCAGGAGTATTTATTCTCTCTATATACTCACCATAATACTGTAAAATTATTTGACTTAATGTACATAATACAAATTTAGCAATTATTTCTCATAAAGCTGCAGATCTCGAAATTAGAGTTGCTTTTCAAAACTCCCCATTTAATAATCATGAAAATCAGTGTGTCTGAGAGAGTTCAATTTTTTCACTGTGTGATGAAATCCCACTCCCATTATGGATGCTGGAAAATATTAAAGTGGTGTGACTGACCCAGCCAGACACATTCTGGTAAAAGAGAAATCTGTGTTCTCTTATAAAAGGATAAAATCAAGGCAGTTTTACGAGAAAAAAGGTCTTTTTCAGTAGGTGATGGAGGTTTTTGTCAAGGTAAGCTGCCAAAATTTCAATCTAGAGCCATAATCTGAACTATGCCAACTGTCACAGACTTCATTTCATAGAATCATAGAATCACAGAATCATAGAATGGATTGGGTTGGAAAAGACCTCCGAGATCATCAAGTCCAACCCTTGGTCCAACTCCAGTCCCTTTACCAGATCATGGCACTCAGTGCCACGGCCAAGCTCAGTTGAAAAACCTCCAGGGATGGGGAATCCATCCCCTCTCTGGGCAGCCCATTCCAATGCCTGAGCACTCTCTCTGCAAAGAATTGCCTTCTGCTCTCCAACTTCAATTTCCCCTGGCAGAGCTTGAGCCTTGCCCTACTGCTGACTGAAAAAGAAAAAAAAAGAAAAAGAAAAAAAGAAAAAGAAAAAAAGAAAAAAAGAAAAAAAGAAAAAAGAAAAAAAACCCAGGCTACCTCTGAACAATAAAGCAATAGCAACTTGGAGAACACAAATGCAAAGTGATTATTTCCTGTGAAGAGAAGTTCCCTAAATAGGTGGGAGTGCAGTAATCGAGATTAAACCAAGCATTTGAAAATTATCAAGTAGCAAGTTCACAAAGCTCTTCCATGGGGAGTTCTTTCCAGACCAGTCTACAGCAGCAGCAAAATAATTCCACAGGTCTCCCATTTCTTTCATAAAGTCGGACAGATCTGAAATGATGAACATTTATATTAAGGCAGACTGCTAGGACAGAATATAGAGTAATATTTTAAATAACTAAGATAGCTGAAAGCTTTAAAAATATGGTGGTTTTCCTCATAAGAATATTCATCATTCCCCCCCCCAAAAAAAAATGATATCAGTCCCTACATCTCTGTCCTTCTTAATCAAACACAGAAATTAAATCAGAGACACTGATGAGGAAAACCTCAGCAGAAATGCACTTAAGCTTATTACATAATACTCTCTGATTAGAGACCCAACATCACTTCACAGACTGAGACATGATTATATTTTCAATTTGGTATGACTGATATGTTTTATTTTCATTTCAATAAATTAAATTCCTATCTCAAAATCAGAATATAAACCAGAACTGAACTGCACTCCTAGGACTGAAATTCTACATAAAATTGTATGTTAAATCTTCATGTCTGTGTTTCCTATTCAAATATTTCACTTGCTTGAAAGGCCTGAATAGATTTTGAGAATTCATGGAGAGAGAAAGAAGATGCAGATTATTCAGATAGTAGAAAATAGCTCTTTGGGGAAAAGAACATCTTAGGAAATTACAGGGTCCACTGTTTTGTTCCACTCATTATAAATAAGTCTCATTTTTAAACACAAAATAATATGGTAGAGTGATTTATCTCCAACTGCATTTGATATCTTTCTCTAGCTCTATTTGCATCTTATTTTTGAAAGTTTCAAAAAAGATCTTCCCAATGAAGGTAAAAAAAAATAATGCTTATCTTTGAAATATTTATATTTAACTTCCAGAAATTATCAATCATAAACCAGACTGTTGCTGTATTTTTGGCAAGCAAGCAGTGAGAGTATCAGTAAATCCACTGGCATTGCAATCCACTTAGGACAATTAATTGTGAGATTAATTGGTGAAAAAGACACAATGCATTGCCCAGTTGCAAGGGACATCCTCTGTCCCTCTGCATCAGATACATCCAAGGGGTGCTATCTGATTTTTTTTAATTCCTTTTTTATTTCAAAGGTCAGAATTCCTGCACAAAACAGGATACAACAGTAAGTATGAAACTTATATTAAACTCTTAAATATCCCCCTGTGAGGCTGCTCCTCTAACTCCTTCAAACACAGCTCCCCTACATAAAATGATTTAAAAAAACCTCTTCATAAATTCCTGGGTACATCTTTGTAAAGGGATAATAATGGGAGTGGGAGAAATGATGTGATGAAATCAGGCCTTGACTGTGACGCTGCAAAGCACGACATGCACGTGCCATCCAACATCACAACTCAATTCCATACCAGAGCACCATTCCAAGTCAGAAACCTTTGCAAGCCTAGGAATTTAAGTGTATAGATAAAAACAGAAGGGACCTATTTGCTGCCTCCTTGATAATAATAAATAAATTCTAAAAAGCGACACAAAAAAGTACTGTATGAGAAGGTCAAATTGTCCAATGCATTAAGTACAAAATTTTGCTTGAATGGTGAAACAAATCCTACATGCAGGCCTGATTGTTACATTCTTTTCCATCAAAACAGCTGACCTTAAACTGTCACTAGTCACCAGTGGTGTTCCCCAGGGGTCTGTGTTGGGTCCAGTCCTGTTTAACATCTTTATTGATGATTTAGATGAGGGGATTGAGTCCATCATCAGCAATTTTGCTGATGACTCCAAGCTGGGAGGGAGTGTCGATCTGCTGGAAGGCAGGAGGGCTCTGCAGAGGGATCTGGATAGACTGGAGGGATGGGCTGATTCCAATGGGATGAAGTTAAACAAGGCCAAGTGCAGGTCCTGCCCTTTGGCCACCCCAACCCCCTGCAGCGCTCCAGGCTGGGCACAGAGTGGCTGGAGAGCAGCCAGGCAGAAAGGGACCTGGGGGGACTGAGGGACAGGAAGCTCAACAGGAGCCAACAGTGTGCCCAGGTGGCCAAGAAGGCCAAGGGCATCCTGGCCTGGATCCAAACTAGCGTGGCCAGCAGGCCCAGGGCAGTGACCCTTCCCCTGGACTCTGCCTTGGGGAGGCCACACCTTGAGTGTCGTGTTCAGTTCTGGGCCCCTCAGTTCAGGAAAGAGATTGAGGGGCTGGAGCAGGGCCAGAGAAGAGCAACGAGGCTGGAGAAGGGACTGGAGCACAAGTGCTGTGGGGAGAGGCTGAGGGAGCTGGGGGTGTTTAGCCTGGAGAAGAGGAGGCTCAGAGGTGACCTCAGCACTGTCTGGAACTGCCTGAAAGGAAGTTCTGGCCAGGTGGGGGTTGGTCTCTTCTCCCAGGCACTCAGCAATAGGACAAGGGGGCACGATGGGCTCAAGCTCTGCCAGGGGAAATTGAAGTTGGAGAGCAGAAGGCAATTCTTTGCAGAGAGAGTGCTCAGGCATTGGAATGGGCTGCCCAGAGAGGGGGTGGATTCCCCATCCCTGGAGGTTTTTCAAGTGAGCTTGGCCGTGGCACTGAGTGCCATGATCTGGTAAAGGGACTGGAGTTGGACCAAGGGTTGGACTTGATGATCTTGGAGGTCTTTTCCAACCCAATCCATTCTATGATTTTCCATCAAAACAACTGACCTTCAAATGTGCCCCTTACCATGCCAAGGAAAGCTGTGGATTCCACAGTGAGTAGCTCTGAAGGACTGTACATGGAGCCACAAAAATCTGCAAGGTGACTGCCACCCTTCAACACTCAGCTGCTTATAGAAATGTCTACCCATGCAAACAAGCCAAAACCACTTTTTGCACCCACACTTTTCAGGCAAACAGATTGGCTAGAAGATGACACTGCTAACAAAAAAATAAATTCTGAAATTCCTGGGTGTCAGATGGCAAGTGTGAAATGAGTGACACACGATTTTGATGGGCTGGAACACCTTGTGGGGGATGCAAAGAAAGGGAGAGGTGCTCACATGCACAGCCCCACCTGGGATGCTCTGAGGGTGGTGGGTGATGCAAAAATGGGGGTTTGAGTTTTTTTCACATTTTATAGATTTTAGGAACACAGAAATTGCAGCAAAGTAGATCTAGTGTGTTAACATTTCCAGCAGCTTGAGTTTAATGTCTTTCTATCACTACCTCCTGTCCCAGAACAGGGAGCTCAGATTCCTTGGCTGTTTAATCTGTTTTCAAGGTAGAAGGTTGAAGAATACCAAGAGCAGACATAAACACAGGGCAGAGTGTTCCAGAAGTCAGAACACTGGAAGAATTCCAGGAGACCAAGGAAGAAGAGGACTGATGAAAAGGAGGTCTTACCAACCCCAGACTCAAATCCTGAAGAGGTGGGACCAGGGTGGAAAAACATTAAACTGGAAATGTGTAAAATAATGATTGGATGGATCATATTATAAAAGCCATAGAAATTAGAGCTTGGCCATGCAGGCGTTGATGTATCCCTGGGTGAGCCTGGGTGCTCATTAAATTCTACCTTCTTATCTTATCTCCTACCAAAATTTGGCTTGGAGTCTTTTTTTAGACTTTTCAGGCATCATGGGGATCCAAAGGACCTCCTGGAGCAAGGCAGTGTGCTCACAGCAGCCTTCCCATGCTGTGCTGCTGCAGCTCCTGCTCCACGAGGACCTGGAGGATTTCTGAGAGCTCTCTCAGTGCCATCCACATGGGCCCTCAGAGTCTTCAGACCTGGGCAGAAGGCAGTCCTAAGAGGGAAGGATGCACCATCCCTTGTCCCAGTTCTTGCTCATGGAAGGTGGGATGTGATGGGAGAATTTCAAGGCAAAGCCTAACCCCCTCACCTGTGTACTCTGAATTCTGAATTATTGCCATGCTTTGCCAGGTCATTAAACTCCTCAGAGGGCAGGACAGGAAGAGTCTGAGCCTGGAGAGCACGAGAACTGAAACCAGAGGAAACTGGAGCTGTGCCCAAGGAGAAACAAGGAACAGAATGAACAGGTCTCCCAGAGAGGCCAGAAATGGGGCAGTTATCCTATGCATAACATTCCCTGGGCTGTGTAAAGCAAAAGAGTCACAGGATCTTGCTGCAATTATTCCTGGTTACCTCTAGGTCTGAAGAAGAGTGGAAGAAAGGGACAAAAATCAAAGTGGGGTTGAATTAAGGGTTGGACTTGATGATCTTGGAGGTCTCTTCCATCTCAACTGATTCCATGAAAACATCTCCCAAATCCTCTGTCAAAGGGGGAAACATGCAACAGTGCCCATGGAACCAGAGGGTACAGCAACACTGTTCATAAATCCAAACATTTACATATACCCAATGGCTGAGAAGATACTGAAAATAAGAATTCACTTCTCATTTTCATGCTGGATTTTTGCTTTCATAAACTAAATACTTTCATTATGCAAAAACAGTATTTTATTTGAGACAGGTTGTGGATTCTTATTACCAGATGCCATAGTTTAAAACTCTGGCTCACGCTTCTAATACATCACGAATTCAGGTTTTATGAAAATGTCTCTATAGAACAGCATCAAATTATTGATCTGAATAATGACAAAGTGGATTACGTTCTTTTTGCCCACTGAAACTGTCCCATGCAACACAGACACAGTCAATACAATGTTTGACTGCAATGACTAAAAGGTTCCTAAGGATGTTTGCTGATGCTTGGATGGTATTTGTTGCCTTCTAATACTCCCTGAAGGAAATTCATAAATAACAGACTCTTTTGACTACAATCAAAGAAGAAAAAAATGCCAATATTAATATGGGTATAATTTGGAAATCATTCTTTGTTTGGCAATGGTTCAGTGATAATACCATTTTATACATCCTGCATTTTAAATCCTTTCCAAAGTGCTTATCTACTTTCTGCCTAGAGCATTAGAGCAATAAAAACAAATAAAGTCCAGGGTGAGAAACTTGAAAAAGCAGGCAAGACACTGTTACTGGAGCTGGATCCAGATGTTATGATAGAATTTATTACACTGAAGTCTGGATCAGGACATGGAAATAAAGTATTTAATGTACAAAAAATCCTCTGACTCATGGGAAGACAAGGTTCTGACTCCATTTGAATTCATCTGATCTGCTGCAGAAAAACAAAAAAAACCCACTCACCCCGACCCATCTGTGGCTGTAGGCCAGATCAATGGCAAAAAAAAAATTATAGTTATTTCAGGAGCATCTGAGCCCCAAATTTAAGTCTGTGCTGGAAAAGACTCTTGAAATGCTGCAAAGAGTTAGATTATCCACTCCTAAGTAAATGAAGATAAAACTGTGATTCACTTTTTGATGTTCTGCAGTATCAGATCACACATAAAAGAAAAATCAACTCTACTTTGCATAGAGCAGTAGGAACAAAGAGGCAGGAATGAAACCAGAGGAGGAGTCCTATGTACTGGGGGTGGGGACTCCTTTATGCCAGAAGAAATTGGTGAAATAAACTGATGGAAATGAGTGAAGTATCCCATAAAATAAGCCAGGCCTGGAAAGCTGACTCAGAAAAGTCTTTACTCAGCTTCCCCACCCTCCAAATTGACTCCCTGGGTTAGAGAACAGCCCATTTAAACTGGAAAAGCCAATCCTGACCATGCAAATATTTACTGTCTCCCCTAAATTTCACTACTGATTCTCTCAGTGCCTTTAACCTGTTTCATTCTCATTAGAGTTTTGTCTTTTTTTTGTTTTTATAATTCCAGCAGAGGCAGCACTATCTGGGTAGTGGTAAATAAAAGAGAGTGCCCAGCAAGGAGCAGCAATGAGGTGGGAAGCCTTGGAGATCTGCAGGCTCTGCAGAAAACACAAGGGCAGTAAGAAAAGCCACCAGGATTGGGCAAGACACAAAGTAGAAAATGGTATTATTTTTGATGAAGTTTTGATAGTTTTCATCCTGAAGAGAAAGAGAGACACTTTAAAAAAAAATCTGAAATCTCACTTTTCTTTAAAGAAAATCTATTAATGAGTCAACTACCGGCTAAAGTGGAGAGTGACTCTGTGACCTACCCTGTTAAATATGCCAGTGGCACACTCTGATGCTGGCATTTCTTAACTTGATTCTTGACTTAAATGCCCTTTTAACGTGCTCATTAGTGAAATTCTCTAATTAAAAAATGCAACAGCTAAAAAGACACTCTCTCCTACACAAGTCACATGGAACCAACCTGAACACCTCCACGGTTCATTAGCTGAACTGGCAATTTCAGATCCCAGAGCAGTTCTCTACCACTTCTGCTAATTGAAAAACTTGTACCAGAAGTAGGCTGTTATCTTTTCTACACACCTGTCACAAAAGCAGAGCATGTTTTATTCTGGGGAAAGCAAGTCTTTGCTGCCTAGAAAAATCTCAGGTATCCAGAGGTTTAGAATAATTTGGCCATTTGTAAGAATTGTGGAGGGAAGAGTGTAAGATTATTTCCGGACACCTCCTACCTGCTCCTTTTTCCACCCTTCAACGTTGCCATCTGCCACAGTCCCCTGCACAGGTAGTGTGTTATCAGGCTGCATACCTTGTTCTGTCTCACTTTTCTTATACCATGTTCTCACCACTCTTCATTTAAATCCCTCCCTTTCTCATCTCTGCCCTTCCCTTTCTGTTAAGCAAGGTCAGGGTGCTACAGTCACCAATACCATTCCCATATGAACGTTATTTATTCATTATGATATATAGAATCAGAAAATCACAGAATGGATTGGGTTGGAAAAGCCCTCAGAGATCATCAAGTCCAACCCTTGGTCCAACTCCACTCCCTTTACCAGATCATGGCACTCAGTGCCACGGCCAAGCTCAGTAGAAAAACCTCCAGGGATGAGGAATCCACCCCCTCTCTGGGCAGCCCATTCCAATGCCTGAGCACTCTCTCTGCAAAGAATTTTTTCTGCTCTCCAACTTCAATTTCCCCTGGCAGAGCTTGAGCCTTGCCCTACTGCTGACTGCCTGGTGATCTGCAAGTGTGATCTGCATTTACAATCATTACATGACCCTCACACCCATCTGCTTCACACATTATTTCTCTATGTCCAACACTGTTATTTCTCTGTTTGTTTTGGGTGGATTTTATCGTTGTTATTTTTTTTATTTGTGACTGTTTCTAAAGCACCGCTGCGTCTTTTCTAAGTGATCTGGTTCCAAGGTGAACTCCAATACCTGCAGGGCAAAGCAGATACTGTAACAGCACTTCACACCTTCTCCAGATGATTCTCTGCCTTAGCAACTCCAGCTTCCTTCTCCAGACTTCTCCCAGTTGCAAAGAATTGAGCTGAATCATTTTTCACATATTCTGTCACCTACAGAGCATCTCCAGTGTCACAGAACATCCCCACAGCACAAAGCTGGAGTAAACCACTGGCTCTTTTGATGATGATAATAACAATCAATCCTGATAAAGAACTGAAAAACAAGAGAAGGAGATGACTAAATTCTAGTGAAAATTTGCATCCCCCCTCTACCTAAGCTTGCACCATGGCAATGCATCAGTGCTTGTGGGCACACATCAAGTTTTCCCTCTTAATAGCTCCAGGAACCAATTCACATCACTCTTGCATCTCTCTTGCTGGTTTTGGCTAATTTTCTTTGTATTTGCTGGTATGGGGCTTTTTTCTCACCAACCAAATTTATTTTACCTGGCTATTAAATCAATTTTCCTCAAGTCAAATCTGTTACAGCAATTTGCCAGTGATCTCCCTTGTCCTTACCTACACCCATGAGCTTTCCCATTTTTTTGTCTCAGGCTGTCCTGGAGCTCCAACAAGCACAGCCACATCCTCGTTCTGCTTCAACTCCCATGCGTGAGAACCAAAGGATCAACACTGAATACCCAACAGAGACTGCACTGATTGTACGGAGATTGGAAGAGTAATAATCACATTATTTACCATCCATTCAGCAAGGAGGATAGTATGAGTTTCAGCTGTATATGTCTTATTTTAGGTACAAAATGGTCATTCAAAAAATACATCTGTATTTCTTGTGATTTAAAATTTAAAGTATTATTGATGCATTTCTACTTTAAGACGAAGTTTCTCATCCACTGGAGTTATGAAAAAACTTCCCCTTATATGATACAATTTGGTGGCATTTTATCAGTGCCAGTGATTGCTCATCTCTTTAAGCAGGCACAAACCCCACATTTTAAAACAGATGTTGGCTTCCCTATCCATGCCAACATACATTTGCTGTGTGACCATCTCAAGAATGCAAAACCTGATCACTAAAAGCCATCTTCTAACTCAGGTTGTCTAATATAAGTCAACATTCTTTTTCCTCCTGCCAAACATAAAGCATTTATCAGATATATAAATGGGCAAGCTCTCAAAAAGTGCTTCAAAGACCTTCAAATTACCACATTATTTCATAGTCTATCATACCACATCATAACATTAGCAAATTATTTCACAGTATTTCTAATTCCATGGGTAACAATGGTGATCTGTCCCCACAAAGAACTTTTGGTACCTACTGAGTTGGTGCCTGAACATCTGACATGAAGGTGCAGAGTAGCCTAAAGCCTGTTAGCAGCAGTTTTTCTCTATGCCAGATGTGAAGGGACTAGACAATTCAAAAAGTTGCTCCTTTCCAACTCCCAGACTGCTAAGGAGACCCTAAGCAAGCATAGGGATGCTCCTGAAATCCTGCCCTCATCTACAGCCTGAACAGAGAGACAGGGCAGGGATGCTCCTGAAATCCTGCCCTCACCTAGAGCCTGAACACAGAGACAGGAGAGGGATGCTCCTGATATCCTGCCCTCACCTACAGCCTGAACACAGAGACAGGGCAGGGATGCTCCTGACATCCTGCCCTTACCTACAGCCTGAACAGAGAGACAGGGCAGGGATGCTCCTGAAATCCTGCCCTCACCTAGAGCCTGAACACAGAGACAGGAGAGGGATGCTCCTGATATCCTGCCCTCACCTACAGCCTGAACACAGAGACAGGGCAGGGATGCTCCTGACATCCTGCCCTTACCTACAGCCTGAACACAGAGACAGGGCAGGGATGCTCCTGACATCCTGCCCTCACCTAGAGCCTGAACACAGAGACAGGGCAGGGATGCTCCTGATATCCTGCCCTTACCTACAGCCTGAACACAGAGACAGGGCAGGGATGCTCCTGACATCCTGCCCTCACCTAGAGCCTGAACACAGAGACAGGGCAGGGATGCTCCTGATATCCTGCCCTTACCTACAGCCTGAACACAGAGACAGGGCAGGGATGCTCCTGACATCCTGCCCTTACCTACAGCCTGAACACAGAGACAGGGCAGGGATGCTCCTGACATCCTGCCCTCACCTAGAGCCTGAACACAGAGACAGGGCAGGGATGCTCCTGATATCCTGCCCTTACCTACAGCCTGAACACAGAGACAGGGCAGGGATGCTCCTGACATCCTGCCCTCACCTAGAGCCTGAACACAGAGACAGGGCAGGGATGCTCCTGATATCCTGCCCTCACCTACAGCCTGAACACAGAGACAGGGCAGGGATGCTCCTGATATCCTGCCCTCACCTACAGCCTGAACACAGAGACAGGGCAGGGATGCTCCTGAAATCCTGCCCTCACCTACAGCCTGAACACAGAGACAGGGCAGGGATGCTCCTGAAATCCTGCCCTCATCTACAGCCTGAACACAGAGACAGGAGAGGGATGCTCCTGAAATCCTGCCCTCTTGCACAGCCTGAACAGAGACAGGAGAGGGATGCTCCTGATATCCTGCCCTCTTGCACAGCCTGAACACAGAGACAGGACTTCAGGAGATGCCCATATTAAGCCATTCTTTGGACCACAACTTGAAAAAATAATCACCACTTAATATCTCACAACAAAAAGCACTTATCTAAGCATTAGAAGAGTGAGACTCAATGTCTTTCTTGGTCTGAAGGAGATTAAAACATGTCCATATATTTATTTACTGTCAGGCAATGCACAGAAGTGGAAGAGCTGCCTGTGCTCCTCTCAGTGAAGCTGTGACATATTGCTGGAAAGACCCCAAGATGTGTGAAAAAGGGAAGTCTGAGAACCTAAGCATTTTTCTCTAGTTTATATTCGAGGATAAAGCACAGCAAAACCTTCTCTCTCCTCCTGCTGCAGCAATTTCATACGGAATAACCACAAATGCACATATTCAGCTCACTCCCAGGCTATCAAACCCATTAGGACTTGTCAAGGATCCCTGTAGAGTAGCATAACTTCAAATTTCTGATTGGGTTTAAGTAGGATTTAGGTGCTGAGCTGATCAGATGGAGGTAATTACAGCCACAAAAATGTGTAAATGTAGCCGTTCTGAACCCTCTCCTGTCAAAAAAAAGAGCTGCTAATGAACTGAGACTGACTTAAGAGTTCATCGACAGCTGATTGGAGGCTTTCACAAGCCAAAGCTTCAATTAAGAAGATTCCATCCTGTTAAATTGCACTACAAGATCCTGAGCTAAATATCCATGTGTGCCATGCAGAGAAACCTGGCAGCAACTGCTCATTCCCTGATGGCCACAGAACTCCAAGTTCATTTCCACCTCAAATCTGTTGAAAACACATTCATCAGACCTGTGACATTGTTCTTGGACATGATCAGGATAGAAATATCAGCTGTAAAGTTGGACAGGTATTCATCAGCCAAACATAAAAATATGTTCTTCCTATTGTTCAACACAATTTTGCTTAAATTAAAATGTTAACATGAAAAATATATGTTTATCCTTGAAAATACCCCAGAGACTTCATGAATTAAAATGACACTGAGAGCCACAGGCAGTAAAAAGTTTAAAACCAATACTTGTCACCACTTGAATCACCTGAAAAAGGAAAAGAAACTTTGCTTTTAACCTCCCTTCCTACACTTCATTTAGGAGCATTCTGAAAGTAAATTCTATTCTCTGTTGTGAATTTCCCTTGCCTGTCCAACACCTCAAATCTACATAACTTAATCCATACACCAATGGACTCCTAATTTTCTGGGGTAGTCAACCACACAAAACACTAACATAGATCATTAAAAGAAGTGGAAAATCTCAACAAAGATATAACAATTAATTCTGTGCAAGCAACAGCTCTACTACAAGCCTATGAAAAAATGTTTATAGCATTGTTTCTTCCAAGCAGGGCGTAATTCCAAGAGCTAATTCTTTCACCAGTCTGTTTTATGGCTGTCACACTGTTAATGTTTTTAAGAAACAGTCTCTGTGTATGAAAAAAAAAAGAACAGGAAAGGAGATTTGTCTGTGAGATCACCTGCACAACATGAATGGCATCAGTGATGCTGCTTTAACGGGATGGCATGAAGGAACACAACTACAGTACTATGGGAATAAAATTGCTGTCATATCTAAGGCTCAATGGAAAGCTTCAAGTCACTGTTAAATCACAGAGCAGAGCACGAACCAGTAGAGCAGCAATACATATAAAATGGCATTTCACCTGCAATGGAAAATGTGTATTTGATTAATTGTAACACTTTAAAATATGCACAGAAATGTCAGTTTTCCGTTTACCAGCTCGAATTCCAGGACCAAAAGCACTTCCACTTTAGAGTTGAGGATTTTTTGTTCTTCTTTGGTTGGTTGGGTTGGTTTGTTTTTCCACAAGTGTCTTGATTTGTCATCTCTGGCTGCTCTACAATATTCACAGTGGCTGACAAATCCTGCATTATCTGCTCCTGGTAATCAAGGTTCTTTTCATTTGATACACAATTCTAGATAACTCAGGAAATGTTAATCCCAGCAAAAGGATGAAATATTTTCTTTTCCATTGCATTTCTTTGAGGCTGTCATGGTTTAGAAAGCACCATTAGAAGGCACACACATAACAGCACCAAAGAATCTGAATTGCTTTGTTTTCATCTCCCCGAGCTCAATGTATGTCCTATACATTTAGAGAGGAAAATAACACTCTCCATGATGAACAGCATCAATACAGGACTTCCAAAACAAGCAAATTGCTTCACTGAAATGTTACATTTCTAAGATAAAGTGTGTTTCCTCCAAAAAAATATTTCCAAATAATCCTGGTTTTCCTGGGGGCATCTTTTCTTCAATCATTCAAATAAATATATGTAGTACCTCCCAATTATTTTGTACAGCATTCCTGTTTCTTACCTATGTTTGAATCAGTTTCTGTCATGCTTACCTTTATTGTCAAAACACATGAAATTAAAAGCCAGAAAGTGAATTAGCCTTGTAGTTAAGTAATAATTTTAATTTTTTGGTGCTATGTGGGTGTAGTTTGGCCAAGTATAACAGTAAAGTTGATGGCCCTGGTGTTCTGCAGGTACTTCTTAGGCTCTACAGTACAGACATACTCCACAAAAACAAATAAAATTCACTTTTAAAAACACTTAATTGAGTTATGCAGTTACAAACCAGTGTCCAGTCTGTACTAAATCAAAGATAGTGCATTCTTTCAGGATTTCATTGGGAATATTGTTTCCAAACAGCACTAGGAAAAAGAAAGAATGTGCTGAAATGTAAAACAAAGGCGTCTTTTGTTCCCTTCGGAGTCCTTCACTCATCTCCTTTGTTAGGGTCCTTTCAGTGCCTCTTAATTAATTGCTGTGATTGAGGTCAAGTTTGAAGATGATGTGGGGTTAATTTTAGACTCTCTTGAGTGCAGACCAAGAAACTCATTACTGGTACTGACGTCGGAATGTCAAGTTGCAAGACCTATAATATCTCAGGCTCTCCATGCTATTGACCTTTCTGAAAAGAAGAACAGCCTTGGCCTGTGTCACAGAGGTCTGCACTCCCTGTACTTTTTAAATTTCCTTGCTTCTGTTGCCAGATTATAAATTACAAGTGAGAGCTCAGTGTGTGTAATTAGTCTGGTGCTCTCCAAGGAGGCCAGAGAATATAATGTAGCAACACATGTAACTAACTACCACTCAAAGTGCTTTTAGCAGAAACCCAATTAAAAAGAAAATGAACAGAGAAAAAGGGCTCTGTGCTTACTCCCTTGCTCACTATGGTCTGGCTTGCTGGAAATTACATGATTACCCTGTTGGCCAGCAAGGATCTTAATGATTGGAAGGGAAATTAATATGTGGTACGGGAAATTCGTGTTTATGATCTGTGTTTGCCTCATGTAAGAAGTATGAGTGTGATTCATGTTGGTAAAAATGGGTTATTGGGGCTCCTATAGTGACAAGATTAAGAAAACATGGCCAGCCAATTAAACAAAAATTCCAACTTACACTCGCATGGAGAGATAAACAGGATAGTGTTAAATCACTTTATCTCCTATAACTTTGTCAAGGACCACATGAGTTCTAACAAGAAGGTTGAAGAGCTAAAACTTTCCCCCATCTGAGGGGAACAGAATTTCTGGTGGGGTTATCACTGGGGTTGTAGAAGTGACTTAGCTAGAGGGGTATATGTTCAACTGCTTAACAATGTGCTTAGAATGTTTATGCATACATTGAATAAATATGTATGTAGAGACTAAATAAATGTCAGAGTTACTCTGTGTTCGGGGAGCAATGGCCAGCAATGCTTGTGTCCATCCTACCCAGCACGCTGGAATTGCTTTGATCATATAATAAACTTTAATTGAAAACCTACCAGATTGAGACTCTGTTTCTCAGACTCATGAACATCTCATAGCAAGTCTGAAATGGTTGCACACTGCACCCACCTCTTACTAAGGGACAAGCAGTAAGAGCAACCACTTCTGACACCTCGTGTACCAGAATTCGACAGCAAAGAGCAAAATGCAAACCAGAGACTAAACTAAGCCTTTAAACCAGCAAGACCTGAATAGAAAAATGACCTGCAGCTGCTGAGCTCTGCAGAACCTCCCCAAGAGTGGGAAACTCAGTTGCTTTTAGGAAACTCCACAGCACTTTCATTGCACAGCAGAGTCCTTTTTAATACACCTCCATAAAGGACAGCAATGGCCATAGCTGGAGAGCAGGCAAACCCTGAACCAATTTTAAGCATGGCATTGAGCCAGCTAAACCTATAAGGTCTTCCAGGCACTGGTTTGGTTTGGGTTAAAAGTGCTCCAGAAACACTGGGCCCTGGTCTCTGTTTTATGAAATCTTATGTGGCCTTACCTAGAGAGACATAAAGCACTCTACAAAGCCAATTCTAAAAGCAAACTAATGGTGCCAATGCAAACTGCAGTTTATATTCAGTTCCTGACAGATACTTCAACACAGGGTGTTTGCAGGTCAAGTCCTCTGTGGCTTATGGAAAGAAGCCACTAGTCCCCAAAACTGTCAGTCACACTCTCTCACTGACCTGAATCTAACCAGAATTCATGGTTTTAAAGGCAGCCTCGCTGTATTTTCCTGGAAAGTCAGGTGAAACAGGCAAACTTTAATCCCATGAAATTCCTGTGGGCAGGCTCAGCAAAATACCCAACGACACGTGCTCAACATGGAATGTTATTCTCACTGAAAAGATGTCTCACACTACTGGCATAACAGAAGTAAATCGTTGAACACTTTATTGTGGCTCCAATTCCCTCAGTAAACATATCCTCCAGCCATAAACAATAAAGGCAAATAATTCAGATTAATTCTGAGATAATGAGTTCTGTAACACCAGGCTATGCACAGAGAACGATTCCTAATCTGGTCAGAGTACGAACATTCAAGAGGAATACAAAGCTTGACTGCAGAAAGACTGGAGGGCAGAATTTAAACAACAAATATCCAAAAATCCTCCAGATTTTATTTCTTTCTTTCTTTGCTCATTCAAAAGGAATCTAATTCACAAGCTCTAACTTTTGGAGGCTATTTTGGTAATTAAGTAAATGAATGATTCCAGCAGTGCTTTTACACTTGTCACTGCTTGCTCTCTTTCTCACATATGATGGTTTGGTGAGGCAGACTTGTCTTGCACTTCTGAGTGCCACAATCAAAGCTGCCTTGGAGGTTGCTGGGCTTGAGATTGTTCTCTTCTCTGTTATGCCAGGACATTTAATTAGAAGCCACTGCAGTGATAATTTTCTTCTAACCATTTTGATATCATGAATCAATTAAAAAAAGGAGAATGGCATGAAGACAAATTCACAGAAGTCCTGAAATAATTGATTTAAGCTTTTGTAAGAAAACTTTAGGTTTGTATATGTACAACTACAACACATAAGAAACAAAACCATCAGTGAATAAGTAAGTTTAGCCCAAGCTGGAAAATCTTGCCTTTACTAAACTTGCATTACACCTTTATGCCTACACTGGCCACATGCAAGGCACTCAGATGTTCATAAAACATCAAAATAAAATGGAATAATATTTAAGATCCTAAGCATTGCTTACTGCTTGTGCTCTTTTGCCTTAAATTTTAATCTGTTCAGATATACAATTATATGTAAGAGGATTTCTTAAATTTTCCTTTTCAAATCTCTATGTGTTTAAAGAGAAAATGCACAGGGAACTTTGCAGAGGGAAGAAAGGAAGGGATGAATGCAGGTCCTCCTAACATCGAGCTGCATGAATAAAATGGGGGATCCTGAATGCTGGTGGCATTTTTTGGAGAAAGAGAGATTATTGAAACAGCCCTTCTCACCATTTAGGATGTATTTCCAAAGGTATAAATTTGCTTGTTGTGTAGAAAAAAAAACACCTTTTTATTAGTATTAATAATGCCTTAAACTGGCTTTTAACATAGATATTTTTATTTAAATCAATATATTTTTTCTTTATATTCATCTCCCTAAATGAGGACTCACATTAGAGGGGATTTAAATTGAAATCAGTCAGCAAGAGCCCATGGACCTCAGAGTACAGATTTAAGTATATTTATAATACACTGGTGGAAAAAAATATAATCTAATATTACTGATAGGAAAAGAAGTAAACTGAAATTAAACTTGATTCTGGAAGTCTGATTCACACCAGCAACAACCCACAGGATAATAAGACTCCTTTTTTAAAGAACTGATGCTTAGGTAATCAGATACAGGCAAATTACTTATTATTAATACAGTTGTGGTTATCCACTCCAAGTTCCACCATTTCATTTGCTCAGCCAGTAGATACGTACACTGCAATGGAAACAGCAAGAGGTGTTTGACACTGGAAAATCAAAACATGAAGAGAAGATCCAATATTTATAAACCAAAATGATTTAAAGTCCCCCTACTCCACCATATGCTATCTACCTTCCTCTGCAGCAAGCTGTCAATCTGAGAAGCCATAAAACAGGGCAAAGATACTCTCTAACTTCAGCTCAACTGAATTTACAGACAAAGTGCCACATCAGGGCATCATCATTCCTCAACCTGCCCATTTATTAATGCCACCCAGGGCACAGAGCCCTTCGCTGTTGCAGGTGTGACAAAGAGCTCGATGGCTTTGCTTCTATTGTGTGGCAAACAAAGTATTTCTTTCAGAGTTAATCCACTAAGGCCGATCCCCTGCTCCCAAAACTCTGCTTTGCTTCTCTGCCCACTCTAGACCAACTGGGCTGGTTTGGCATTTGGGATGTGGGTTTGAAGGCAACTCTTTGCCTTTCCCAAGCACTGGTGGTTGCAGTTCTGCAGCCTCCAGTTTAGGAGTGTGCCCTTTCTCACAGAGTCACAGACTGTTCTGAGTCGGAAGGGACCCCCAAGGATCATCAAGTCCAACTGTTCAGTCAATGGCCCACACAGGGGATTGAACCCACGACCTTGGCATTATTACAATCAAGTTGTAACCAACTGAGCTGATCTGAGGGTCCCTCAACCCTGCCCTGGCTCCAGAGTGTCCATGTCTGATCCAGGGAACCAGGCAAAACTGGCTCTAAAGGCAACTCTGAATTTCACGTGCAGCAATGGCCCAGCAATATTAAGGGACACACAGACAAGGTCTTTTAATGCCCATTTTAGGGCCCTATTACACAACCTCTGTTGGTAAATCCTTCTCCCTGTGAGGTCACACACAGATGATTTGCCCGAATGAGGATTACTTACAGGAGTTAAATGACTCGAGTTTAGTGTAACTGGCATTCATGAAGATTGTGCTCTTATTGAATTACTTTTTAAAATGTTAATTAGCTCCAGTACACAAACTCACAAGAGAATGAAAAATTCTCACACAAGCAGTTTCACAGTCAGAAGGACCAATTTGGATCCCATTGGTTTCCATTCCAAAAGTAATTATTCTGAGGCTCTATTGCAAATTGCTGCTTTACAACAACAAAGCTGAACATTTGCACTTCTTTTTGAAGTGCAGTTGTGACAACACAACCGGAGAGGAACTTCACAGCTGCTCAGCCTTTCGCTTTGCTCACCATTTGGAGGGGCAGCTGAAAGGCAAATCATCTCCATCCTCAAGCAGAGACACCTCAACCATCTTCAGGAAGACTTTAGGCCATGGTATTTAACACCTTTCTACTTTTTAGGATGCTGTCACAGTTTGCAGGTACATTTTCCTGGTATTTCTTAGTTCCTGCCCGCAGCAGAACACCCAAATTTTCCATGTCAGCCTCCTTCCCAACCTTAATAACCAAGCAAAGCCAAGCAAGGCAGGGTTTGTCTACTCCCTCTTTGCTGACTCCTACCCTTCCTGAGAAAGATTTATGCATCACTTCCTGACAACAAATTCTTGTATTTTTGTTTAATTTTTTTTTTAGAGAAGATAAAATTAAGCCAAAGAAATCATCTCTAGTAGAAAAATCTGTCACTCCACTGTAAAATCCCATAAGACTATTTTTACATGTCCATAATTTGGTAAAAACTCCAAAGGGCTTGTGCTCCAACATAAGGTCTAAGTGGGGATGAGGCACCAAGAACTGCAGCACAAATGAACTCAGCTTTGACATATACATATATGCAGATCACACATTATTACTTGGTTAAAAATTACATCCACTGACTTGATAATTTCCAGCCTTCACTTTTTGAGTTGGTTAAACTTTTAAGCAGAACCTCAAGATGGCAAAACACCAGAGCAAGAGGAACCAACAACATCCTGTGTTCAGAATTAGAACTGTGTGGTTGGCACATTCCATGTTAATAACTTCCCACTGTAATAATTTGCCTTCAGCAGAGGACAATCATTTTATTATCTATTATGACAGATAATAGTGTAAGATAATTGTTGCCCACTATGATCTTAGTTTGCTGACAGTTGAGAAACAAAGGGTACAGAAAGCAGGTGTTCTTACTGGGGGAAAAAATAAATTAAATTAAAAATAATTACCCTCAGCTGTATTAGCAAATAGGGGAAATTCTGAGCACTATTTTCTATAAGCATATTCTCATTCTGATTTTTGGACCCTGCAGGAAAACTAATTGTACTGATTCCAGAGCACTGCAGAATGCCTGTCAAGACATCTTTTTATACTTAGCTACCAATAAAGCTCTCCAAAAAGAATGGGCTCATAATCAAAGCTGTAAACAGAGGAAAACATTTTCCTAAATTGAGATATCTGGGAGATGTAGGGAATGTGACCATTAACCAGCAGTATTTCTAATGAGCATGGATATTCTTTTGAGTCCCTTCATGGTGTTTGTGCTGCTTTTCTAAATCCAGAAATGGCCTCTTTGATGTTAAAGTAAACACGCTGCTGTGTTAAGTTGTTCTGATGTACATTTGCCTTGGAATCGTTGAGTTCTGGTCCCATTCCTTTTAGGCTACAAAAGGTTCACTGAGGGATGACAAAAACGATTAGAGGCACGAGAAGATTTGTCCCCTAAGAAATGAGCGTGCTGAGATTGAGACGTTTATAGATGAGACAAATAAGAGAGGACACAGGAGAACTTTGCAGAGTAATGAATGTTGCAAAAAAGACAAATGGAGGGGAGATGCTCCTATTTGTCATGTCTCATAACGGAGGAAGAATGGTTACTTCAATGGAGCTGAAATGCAACAAACAGATGAAGAATTATTTTCTTCTCTATTAAACAACAGGTAGGAGTCAAGAGATGAAATTTCATTCCATTAAATGAGCTGAATGTCACATTTGAAGCTGAAAATTGAAAAGATGAGTTTTCTTAAGTAACAGCTCAGAAAAATTAAATATTCTTCAGGTGAATTGGAAACTTGTCTTCTACTTCCACTTTCATTTAGGAAAAAAAGAGTTTTAAAACTGAACTTGTTTCTGAGCAAAATTTTAAATGTTTTGCTCGGAAGAAATTGAAGCATTTTCATGAAAGAACTTCTTGTTTGGCTTTTTCTGCCAAACAGATTTTTAAACTGTTACATCTTCAGATATTAAATTTGATACAACTGAATTCTAGGAAAAAATAGTTGTCAACCATTAATTCTTTGAGATAGAAAAAAAAATATTTCCACTACATAAAATTATCAAATGGAACCGGGATCGTTTTTTGGATTGCTTATAAAAACAGTGGCAGGAAACAAGGAGGTTTCTTAAATCTTCTGCAGCTGTGTCTGGTAATCAGACTAATTAGAATCCAGACCTAGAAGTGCTAGCTGTTATTTTAGTTTATGCACTCCTGAATTCCCAGCTCCTACATGTTGTGCTGATGATATTTTCATCCCCAGAGAATTAGAATTCATTTTATAGTATGGGAAAAAAAGGTGCAAGTTACTACCTGGTGAGAAGAAAAATAAAATATCTTAATGGTCATTAAAATTCAATCTATATAACTCATTCACTAAAGCTATTTCTTCATGCTTACATCAAGTTTAGAATTAAAATAAGACAATAACCTTAAAGACAGAAAATGCAAAATGAGCTTTGGCATTATGCAGATTTACCAGTTTTTGACCACCTGAAAGTTTTTTGCTGTGAGAAATTCAGAAGAAAAAATAAATAAAATTTACTCATGCACATCTATTTCTCTAGGTTAGGAGACAAATTCAACTTTATTAAAACTGTCCAAGCAAAATATCTTGTTTTTTTCAGCCTGAACAGTCTACCAAGCTTTCACTGGAGATTATTTTTAAGAGGTCAATAAAAATCAGAATTGTTTTATTTTGTGTAAAAGGAAAACCATTCCCTTGGCCCAGAAATAAATTTTACCAACTGTTTCAACTGCCAACCAAACACAGAATGAAAAACTATGTACTCAAGACTACAATCCTGCACAGGAGGATGCTCTCTAGTCCATTTATTGGTGTCATTAACAGCTTGCTCTGCCTTCAACTAAGTGTGGTTCCACTTTGTTTTGACTGCCCTGTCATTATTAATTCATTTGGAATCTGCTGCAGTAATACTGCTCATAATGAATTCATTTTATATTAATGTGCATGTCATAGTCATTATCAGGGGGATTTCCACTATCACTTTGCCTGAATGAGAACAAAACCAATTGCCAAAACAACTTGTTTGTTGTGCTGACATATTAGAAGGGACTAATCTGTCTCTATTTGCTAATCCACCAACAGTGGGTCTTGCCCACAGCTTTTTCTTCTGCTTTCTAATGTTGCATCAGGGACATCAATGAAAAGACAAAAAATTCCTTAAACATCACTAAAATCTTGGCATCCATTAAGGCAAAGTTAACCTCACAACTTCCAAACTAGTTCATCTTTAGTTTGCAACCTGCCTTTTGGGTTTTGTTTTTCACAAAGATAACCTCAGCAGAAATATTTCCTTAAATTCCAGCACTAAATTCCTAACCTTGGTGGTGTGGAGTTCCACATCCATGTTAAAAACTTGGGGTTTTTAATGGATTAGCTTGATATGGTCTAGATTTTCCATGTCCAAAAACTGGATGGTCAGTGCCTCCTTCAGCTTCTTCCTGGAAAGGATTTCTCTGAAATAACTAAAACCATGTTGTGATGGTGTTTAAGGCCCCAGTGGCTTCCCAGGGAAACTCCCGAGGAGTCCACTGGAACTACACTTGGGAACACACAAGGTTATCTTTTCAACTGAAAAGATGTTAACAACTTGAGTCCTTGTGAAGATTCTGCATCTTAGTTATGTTCATGAAAATGGACAACTTTAAACCACAGAGACAAAGAAACATAGTATGGATTGGGTAGGAGAAGCCCTCCGAGATCATCCAAGTCCAACCCTTGATCCAACCCCACTGTGATCACCAGCCCAGGGCACTCCCTGCCCTGGGCTGGTGATCACAGTGGGGTTGGATCAAGACGTGGTGGATTCTCACTCAGTGCCACATCCATAGAATCAGAGAATCATAGAATGGATTGGGTTGGAAAAGACCTCCAAGATCATCAAGTCCAACCCTTGGTCCAACTCCAGTCCCTTTACCAGATCATGGCACTCAGTGCCACGGCCAAGCTCAGTTGAAAAACCTCCAGGGATGGGGAATCCACCCCCTCTCTGGGCAGCCCATTCCAATGCCTGAGCACTCTCTCTGCAAAGAAGTTTGTTCTGCTCTTCAACTTCAATTTCCCCTGGCAGAGCTTGAGCCCATCGTGCCCCCTTGTCCTATTGCTGAGTGCCTGGGAGAAGAGACCAACCCCCACCTGGCCAGAACTTCCCTTCAGAAGTGTTTAGACTTTTAAAGAAATGAGATGAACCACAATTTTCAGCTCTGCTTGCTTTAAAATGAGTCCACTTTAGTGACAGCTGTCCTTCCCAAGAAATTATTCCTGTGCCAGCTCTTTCTGCCATCATTTATAGTGGTTTGGATTGCTGCAGTTACTGATCCCCCACAGAGCTTCCATTAGGACGTGACCTCTTCCACATGGAGTTGTCACAACACATAAGCACTGGAAGGATGATTTTACACATAAATAATGCCATTAACATTGAAAATTTTCCTTCAAGATAAAAGCTTCACATCTTGTAAAGCAAATTGTCACCATTAGCCCACAGAGAATTACAGCAAAATTTAGAATTAAATCCCCATCTAAATTTACTGTAAAGTTGTAGAAATTTCATATCATAAGTAAAGTAAAAATGACCACAGTGGTGAGCCAATGACTATGAAAAACTGCATCCTGTTGTCCCTGAACAAAGGGAGGAGAAGAGACTCCATGAATCCAAAAATTTTGAAGAGTAATAAACATTAGTTTTATACAAAAAATAAATCACCAGGAATCTGAAGTGAATTTTAGCTCAGAAAAGGCAGGGACATTTACAACTAAAATGTAAAAAAAAAAAAAAAAAAAAAAAAAAATTAAGAGCTTTATGACACAAAACTGTCTCTTCCCTTTATGTTTTCTGTTTGTTTGGGAACCTATTTTATGCAATAATTTCACTTAGGATGTAAACCCCCTCTGCCTCTTACTGCAAGCTCATACTTGTAATGTAAAGCTGATTCTTATTTACCCTCTGGCTAACAAGTCTATTTACTATGAATATAATCTCAAAGCCAGAATTAAAACAACAAGGAGACGAACAAATCAGTACCTACTCCCAGCCATATCCAACAAAGCATTTCACACACCACCTAAGGTGTTGCTGACATGTTCTCAGCCTCCTTGGCTCCACAGAAAAGTCATTTTTAATCCCAACATCAGCCAGCCTGTCCTGCATACAAGCCATTACTCACATTCAGGGGCCTGCCCTGTGCTGGGTCAGAGCACACATCTTTTATAACAACTCTCTTAACTAGTTTAGAACCACTTCAGTATTCAGAAAGCACAGGATAGGGTTGTGTGGAGAAAGGTAATTCCACCTCTTAGAAGGTTTTGTTGTTTTGTGGGGGTTTTGTGTAGAAAGGCAGGCCCAAGGTTGGGCAGGGCCTGCCCTCGCTCAGCCTCCTTGTTCAAAGCAGAGAGCATGGACACTGACACAGAATTTAAAAAAATGTCATTCTGATTACCTTAACTCTTCTCCAGGACAAGTCACAATCACGCTGGGCTTGAGCTATTCTTCATCTCTGGTGTTCCTCAGACTCCTTTAGCCGCCCCTCTGAAGGAGACCTTTCCCCAGCACAAACCAAGAGCACCCCTGCAATGAGTTACAAGTGATGAGGCCGTTTCTCCAACACAGCTGTTTGTCATTCTCTGATAATTTGATTATTCCCTCCCAGCTTTCACACAGCAGGGAGACCCACCTGCCATCCATGTCACAAAGGGCAGCTCACACACACCCAGGAAAGGTGATATCCCCCAGCCCTGGGCTGTCAGTAGGCTCAGAAGGCACCAAAAGCTTGGGTAGCCACAGGGCTTTAAACCCAGGGTTTGGCACTCACCTAAGAACTCAGAATCATGGAATTGATTGGGTTGGAAAAGACCTCTGAGATCATCAAGTCCAACCCTTGGTCCAACTCCAAAATAATTTCTTTCAAAATAATAAGCTGCAGAAATTAAAATACTCACTGTTCCAAGATAAGGTTTCCTTCAATTTCAGAAAACAACCAACCAACAAACCATGAATATTTCAGCACAAAATCTGTTATTTCAGAAGCCCAGAGAAGCTTTCTATTTTCAGGTGGCCCCCTCAGCATGTCTGTTCAGAGCTGCAGGCTCTGCAGCCCTGCAGTCCTTGGCTGAGTGTTGTGTTCAGTTCTGGGCCCCTCAGTTCAGGAAAGAGATTGAGGGGCTGGAGCAGGGCCAGAGAAGAGCAACGAGGCTGGAGAAGGGACTGGAGCACAAGTGCTGTGGGGAGAGGCTGAGGGAGCTGGGGGTGTTCAGCCTGGAGAAGAGGAGGCTCAGAGGTGACCTCAGCACTGTCTAGAACTGCCTGAAGGGAAGTTCTGGCCAGGTGGGGGTTGGTCTCTTCTCCCAGGCACTCAGCAACAGGACAAGGGGGCACGATGGGCTCAAGCTCTGCCAGGGGAAATTGAAGTTGGAGAGCAGAAGGCAATTCTTTGCAGAGAGAGTGCTCAGGCATTGGAATGGGCTGCCCAGAGAGGGGGTGGATTCTCTGACTCTGGAGGATTTTAAGGTGAGACTGGACGTGGCATTGAGTGCCATGATCTGGTAATCAAAGTGGGGTTGGATTAAGGGAAATCAATCAAGTTTATGGCAAGGGCTCCTGCTGCTTCATCCAGGTCCATCTGTGTGCTGGCCAGACTGTGATAAACTGAGAGCCATCCTGAGGATGACACTTCAGGGTCTACACAAATTCAGATTAAACAACTGTCTCTTCATGCCTTTTCCACTAAAGAGAGCACTGGTGCTTTAAAACCAGAGACCTTCCAAGGCAAGAGCCTAAAAGTGCCCAGTTTCACAACACAGTTTGATGCAACTTCTCAAATATCATTCATAATTAAGTTATTAGACTAGCTTATCAAGTTAGTAAATACCTGGATATTGATACTTTTCTATTTTGTTTTTCAAAACAATGAATGGAGGTGTTTGTAAAGTGTAAGCTGATTTTCTGCCACAAATAACTGAGTCCAATAGAAAGGATGATTGCTCAATTCACAGAGTGAATTTATTTGACTTACATTATGCAGAAGGTCAGACCAAATCTTCAAAGAGGTTTCTCTTTCTCTGCAAAAATCAATAATTCCATTGGCCTCTGAGGCAAACAATAAATGTGTCTGAGAAAGGCAAACACCTCTTTAACTTTTGAATGATTTATTTAAAAATATTCCATCTATTTAAAAATATTCCATCTTCAGGTGAATGCCTTTGTGAGGCTTTTAATGTGCAGTTTCTAAAGATGTAGATTAGAAAGGTGGAAAAGAAAAAAAATAAATAGTAGGAGGAAACAGCAATTTTGAGATCTTTCCCAAGAAAACCCCTAAAATAACAATAATAAAGAAAAACAGCCCTGTGGAAGTGCTTGCATATTTTTTTTTCAAGGAGCCAAGAAATTTTGAGTCTAATCAACTTTTATATTTTAATTTAACCCTCAGAGTTGATAACACACAATGATGCAATATCAGTGTAAATTTTATGTTGTATTAATACCTGGAAGCCAGCAGGTCAAAGTAGGATTTACTGGATTAAGTATCAAAATCAACAACTTGTATCATGTATTTAAGGTGGTTTTGTTTATGTAGGATACTCAATGTCTTCTCTCCCAGCAGAAAGGATTGCAGAATTTCCTTCAGCACCACAGAAGTCACAATTCAATTTAGATCAGCTCGTTAAGGAGGGCACAGAGGCAGAATGACACCATCCCAGTCACCACTGCTCATTGTGCTGGAACTGATGTTCCCTGGATAACTGCATGTCATACAACCTGCAGCAAACCCAATTAACATTCCAAAGACAGCACAGGAATGTTTAGTCATCAAATACATCCCCAAACAGTCCAGTGCACCAGCTGTGTGTTTTTAATGTTCAAACTCCTTTGCTGCTTTGTCTTGTTCTCCTCTCTTATCACTGCATGTACCGAGCCTGTAAGGAAAATGTGGCATAGTCTGATAAATTGTAAAATGTAAAATATTAAAAATTACTTTTGTCAGCTGGATTATATTCCTCAAGTCTCACATAGCAAAGAGAGAACAGGGCCCCACAGGAATTCTTTCTGGTGACTGAGGCTGCAGGATGAGCACACAGAACATCTCCTACTCAACCATTCTTTCATCAGAGTAAGTGATACAACTATGGTCTGGGGGTTTTATTGTGATGCTCTGAAGCAAAATTCCTAAAGAAACCTTGTCATGGATAGCACTCAGCAACTCCAGCAGGATCCCAGGCTGATCCCAGCCTGACCTGACTCTCACTTCAAGACCTCAAATTCTAAATTTCTGGCCCTTTACTAAGGCATCCTCAAGAGAGAACTCAGTTGAATTGGTTTGAAATGTTGGGATCTCAATTATTCATTACTGAGCTCAAGACTCATTAAGAATGCTAATTCCAGATCAGTAGAAATACAATTTACATTGACAGAATTACTGTGGGTTTGTTGTGTTTGTTTCTAAAACACACAGTAACAAAACATATGAGAAGTTGAACTTTATTGCAGTCTAAGACTCATATTTTGATTTTTATCTTCTTCAGTGATTCTGTTTCTCTACCTGCAGTCAGTCTTCCCTAAATTCCATTGTATTTCCACAGTGATTTTTGATACCTGCTAATGAAATCAAGAAAATAAATGTTGGGAGTTGAGTACAGATGGTATCTGAGCTCAGTCTTATCATGCTCTGTGGTCAGCAGGATGCTACTCTAGTGCTCTCCAGTTTCTGTTGTTATGACTCTGTGTTCAAATTAATGCTCCTTACTTGGCTGTGCTCTTTCTTTTCTCATATTGACTGAATGAAAAACAAAAAAGAGAGAGAAAAACAAAAAAAAATGAGAGAAAAACAAAAAAAATTGAGAGAAAACAAAAAAATAAAAGAGAAAAACAAAAATAAAAGGGCTCTATCCCACTAAAAACCCCAGTGGGGAACACCTCTAATGAAAACAAAACTTCTATATTCCATTTACAAAACCACAGAAGGAGCTTAGCAAGAGGTTCTGGTGGTGATAAGGATTGTACAAATCAGTTTTTAAAACACCTGAAGAAACAGCTTAAGAGAAACAGGGAGGTGAAGGTAAAAGGCCAAGAATGGTGAAACCAACACCATCAGAATTGTCTGGGCTCCTTTGGGATAGCTGAAATATTCCCCAGAGGAATGAATTTCTGTTCCCCTGAACAATGAATGCTCACACAGGTCTGAAAATTCCTGTTCTCCTGAACAAGGAATGCTCACAGAGGTCTGAAGTTCTTGGTAGCAACAAGATGCTGGCAGAGGAATTTTCCTTTTTGGAAATTATACGAAGAATCTCCTGCCTTAAAGAGGCTGATTTTTTTTGTTCTCTGGTTTGTCAGACACTCCCTGATTTTTCACACTTTAGATCTAACAAATTTTAGGGGTTACTCTATAAATGTTATTATGCAAATGTCAGTTAAGGGTGTTAGTGGAAAACGAACTCACAGATTCTGAGTGGAGCAGTTCACAGAGAGGGTGGTTTGTACAGAAAATACCATGAGCCTTTTAAACCCAGGCTCAGTTATTTATTCTATCAGACATTCCCATGTTCTTTTCAATGGATGTATTAACAATTCTGGACATCCTACATTATGGTAAATAAAACTTCAGAAGCACTGAAAACATTTGGGGCTTGAAGGCCAAAGATGCTGAGTGTGTTCACATCTCTTGAAACACTCACAGGTTTAAGTGTCCAAGAGCTGAGCAGCAGCTCTGCCAAATTACTGATACAGAATCTACAACAAGCAGAATAAAGGTGCATTTTAGAGGAAAAATGTTCCCAGCCTAAAGTGAGCCATGAGAAATCAATCACATTTATATCACACCTGATGATGGTATCAGATGGTTCTAAATTTCAGACTGAATTTTTATATAAGAAAACCCCAAACCAAATAAAAATGAGCCACTCCCCCCCCAAAAAAAAAAAAAACAACCAAAAAATCAAAAAAAAACACCAAACCAAAACCAAAACTCAAAACCAAACCCATCAAAACTAACCAAAAAAGAAAAAGGAGTTATCTGAGCTGTGGGAAAAATAAGCTCATATAAGCAATATGTACATGGGGATGCAAACAGCCTTTGCAGCCAACTTAGGAGAGCTGGAGGGAAACCCATTCTCTTGTAGACTGTACTATTTCTGGACATTTTTTGGTTGTTCATCAAAAGGATGGACCCCTATTTTTTTAATTTATTTGATTTTACACAAGCTTTTTAAATTTTATTTTGTGACTTAGACAAATGGTATTGTCGTGACTGGAGTCAGAGTGTAAATTCAAAGTTTTGCTTCCAGTGAAGGGAATGGTGAAGTTTAATTTTCAGGACTAGAAATAAAGAGCATTCTGATGTGACTGAGTGTCTCAGGGATCTAAATACACATACAGTGCACAGCCCTAATTAGATGTACAATGAGTTCCTGTTTCAGTCCAGCCCTGGGAGTGCATCTGATTCCAAATGAATCCAGAACTGGGATAAGTGGGTATGGCAGTACTTTATATCTCCTCAAAAATTCAATAAGTAGCTTCTCCTCTTAGGATTTAAAGTTCATACAATCTTTCTTCTCAGTGAGAATCATTTTGTATTTTTTCCTATAATGAAAAATTTGTGTTAAAACTCCTATCCAGTGGCAAAGGAATTGAAGCCACACACAGACAAGGTGAAACATTGTGTGATTTGTTCCCTTGACAAACAAATTTTCACTGTCTTCCATTTCAGTCCACAAACAATTGTTTCCTTCATTCACATTGTACCACAGTTTGATTTCCTTGTGGCTTAAGAGCATAGTTAAGGAGAAAGTAAATTGAAATACCTTTTATATGTTGGTGACTGGGATGTTCTAATATGATGATGTGAACTCAGCCAAAAATTAAAAAGATTAAGCTCCAGTGAATGAGTAGGTCAAATAGTACACTTTGTTTTCTGGTTTTGCTATAATAATGGAATGGGTTAAGAAAACCTAAAAGAAAAAAAAAAGCACAAAACGAATAAATTAAAAAAACCTTAAAACCTGCAGATCATGTTAATCACCAAAGCCTCACAGTAATCCCCAGGGCTGATTAGCTTTCAGTCACTTTCCGAATCATTTGACTTCTTCTAATGAGATTAAGCCAAGCTTTTCTACTTCTCATCATCATTCAAAAGGTCATATTGACTATTCACCTCTCTGACACTGTAATTCAGCAGGGCCTTTAAATGAGTGGTGGAAGCAGCTTTAGTTAAATCTCACCAACAGCCCCCGAGCCACGAACAAGCTCTGAGTTCCTGCAAAGCACAGGAGAGCTCCCATCACTTGGTAGGACTGACTCTAATCTCCCCCATGTGAAATCACTCCTTGTCTGACTGGAGACTGAACATTCACTCTCCTAAATGAGAACTGTTATTTTAAATATGCAAACCCCAAAGATTTCTGTTTAGTCTCCTTCAACCTCATCATCCCCAAACTGCCACTGCTTATTTCTGACCAGCTCAGAGGGAGGACATGTCAGTGGCTGGAGCTGAGAATCTTCCAGGGTCTGTAAACAATAAATACACGGCAGAGGAACTGGACACCACACACAGACCATTGTGGTCGAGTGAATGCCCATTTATTACACACCACCCACAGTTTATATAGACTTAAAGCTACTTACAATTGGTTAAATTGAACCTCACCCCATAGAGCTGCAAATCCCCATTGGTTACAACCCATATGTCACAAGTCCAATATTTTGGAGAACTTATCCTAGATGTTTTCAAGAACATCTCTGGTGCGCTGTGAGAAACCTGAGGAGCTCCCATGACAGACCTCTGGGGAGCTGCCAACTCCTCCAAGCAGCTGTGACTTAGTTTATTCTCAGCTACCTTCAGTCTCACAGAGTTTTATATAGATCAGAATTGCTCATTCTTGATTTTTCTGTACCTACAGGTCTGTGTGCTGGTTCCTATGAAGGTAACTTTGCTGAAAATGAGCTTTCAGACATCGGTGACTGGCATTTCTACAAATATCCCTCTAAATATTCACTGGGTTGTTCCCTTTTTGATGTGTGATGTTTCGAGTGCAGCACATACTTTTTTTTTCATTTCTTACAGTTATTATGCACTTCTTAATAGGAATAATTAGACTCCTATTACCTGCTCCTGCCCAGCTGGGGTCTTGGAAAGGGAGGTATGACTCCCCAAACTGAAGTGATTAAGATTCACTCAATAATTCTTCCAAATGAGGCTGTACCAAAACCTAAGCAAAGGCAAACCCTGAAGGGAGCACTGGCATCTTCTCAAGGTCTCTAACATGGCAAACATCAGACCCTTCAGCTACTGAGGGAGGCTGTGGGGAGAAAAGGTGCACAAAGAACACCAACTGTGGCTTGTTTAACAGAAAAGCTGTAAAATTTTCAGTAGCCATTGGTTAGTAGCAGCAATAGTTACTGTAGAGTTTCATCAAATATAAACTACTGCTTTTAATCTTTAGATTGTAGTGACAATTTCCATTTTCTATGTTAGTATAAATTGCATTTACTAAAAAATATTAAAATAAAAATAATCTTCTCTCAGGGCTTTTATCACAATCAAACCCCAAACCCATAAGTTTGCCTAAAACAACTGAGCAGCAATTGAACATATCAGCAAAAAAAACCCACAACCCCAAAACTGAGCCTCCTCAAGATATCAGACTCATTAATCCCTAAAACATAATTAAAGCTTTCAGGGTAGATGGTGAACAGCTGTATCAAACAAACAGTTGGACTCCTGTATATCAGCTAGGAAGAATTTCATGTCTTCTCTTAATCTTGCCAAGCTATTGCTAGATAAGCACAGGGTGTGAGATTCACCTGTTACTATTTCTGTAATTCATGATGTTATCAAAATTGTTTTCTCCTAGGAAAGCACCTGCATGAGACAGTTTTATATCCCATTTCTGCAGGCTTTTTATTGTTTTATTTTATTTTTTTCTCTTGAGCATCTGCTTAGGATATTCATTCACTCTCACAAAATAGGTGTCTCCTCTATTATTGCTCGGTATTTCAACAGCATTCTTAAGAATAGAAAAGACAATTTATAGTATCATTATATCTTATATTAATATTCTTACTGTAAGTCACAGTGGGTGCAAAAGAGAAAGGAGAACATTTAGTTTACCACAAATCCATCCTTGAGAAAATAGCTTTGACCTAATGATATGCATTTGATAAGCTGCAAAGAAAAAGTAATGCTGAATACACATACAGGCAACATTCCTACCACCACCTGCTTTGTTGTGGTGGGCAGCAACTTCCACCTATTTTAACAGCAACAATGACTAACCCCATCATCTCCCAAAAGAGAAAACACACAAAAACACAAACCAAACCAAGCCAAACAAACAAACAAAGCAAAAAACAACCACAAAACCCAAACAAACAAAAAATAAAACCAAAACAGGCATAAAATACCAAACTAAATGCATTGCTACAATAAGCAAAATGTGTCCTAAGTTTCTTTATCATGAGATTAGAATAGCACAACAGATTATCTAATAGGTTAGCCCAATTCCCAGGTTTGTTGGTGGCTCTAGGTGTGAGACACATCCTGCAGATCAGGTGCCAGTGGAAACTCCTTCATGGCTTCTTCCCTGGTTTCTGTAACAAATAGGTTTTCCGTGAAAGATGCTCCTTAACTCTGTGGACAGGGGTTTGACCACGTTAGTTACAGAAGTTCAGGTACAGAAAAGAACAGCAGAGAGTAGAAAGGATCTGCTCGTCTTCCCTTAATCTCTCTTGATGATTTTCTGTCTGAGCCTGTCCATGTACAGGGCTAGTCCCTCTCTGCCCTGGTTAAGACACTGCCCTTGAGTTCCAACATCAGAGAGGATGTGAACATTTCTGAACAACTATAATATATATTCATTTATTCATTTATGTATCTCAACTACTGCCTCTCTGAAGAATGAAGTATCATGGCCCTGTTGGGTACCCATCAGTATTTTAAAAAATATATGGGGATTTTTAAATTTGTGTGAATTTAATAAATATTTTGGTTCCATGTTGTGTAGGGTTGTGTTTAATAATGTGTTTAAAAAGACATTTAAGACTGTTAACAAATGCAAAGCAATCCCTGCCTTTGCTTCTTTTCTGTTGCTGTGAGGGGTGATCTGGAGCTGCACAGCCTGACCTACAGAATGCCACCCAGATGTCCCCTTTCATCACCTGATGATTTTATTAGAAGAATAACAGGCACTTTTAATAGAAGGCTGGGGAAACACTGTCACCTACAGCAGATAAAATATATGTATTTCCACATATGCATAACATCCCTCCAGCTCCCAATGGTTATTGCTTGGATGAGAATCTAATCAAGGATTTTCTATTTTAAGCCAGCAACAGGAAATCTGTAGCCAATCTGGAGGCAGAATTCCTTTGCTTCGCTTTGTAAGGCATAAAAACTGGTCTCTCTTATTTCATATTCTAATGCTGCTCTGCAGTTGTTATAGCCCCAGTCCCACTGGGGATGTATTCAACAATTATAGCATGGATTTGAAAGCACATCCATTTGTGTCCCTCTGAGTATCACTGCACTATTGTTAACCACAGCTGCGGAACAATCTAGAGCCTTTTTTTGGTAGGCAAAAGCATTTACTTTAGGGCACGTTGGGAATTCTACCAGGCAGCTTTTTTATTGCTCTTTTGTCACTGTTTCTATGAGTGAAATTCCTTAAGTCTGCAGGCTTTGTACTCTGTAAACTACAGTATGATAGAGTGTGGCAAACCAGCAATTAGTTATAAATAAAAATGCAAAAATCATATCTAACAAAAGCACAGCAGCTTCTTCCTTTAGCAGCTCCCCCTGCTTTCTGTCTGTCCCCTCCTTCCCAACCAAGCAGTTTGGCTGCCAGTTTACACCAGTCCTGCATGAGGAGATGAGGCAGGGAACAGATTTTTGTAGAGCCTCCTAGAAGGGCAATGATAGAAAAGAAAGAGGGATTGCTCCTACATTTCACTCTGGGGTCACCACTCCCATGCCAAGTGCTCTGAGAAGATACTGGCACTTTGACACACATGAGTTGTCTCACACACACAGATGCAAATTAATGACTTAATTATTACTGGCTGGGGAGTGTAGGTAAGTAGAGCACAGCAACTGGAATTGCAGCAGTGTTTGCTTTCATGGACACCACACAGTTTCTCCTCTGCTTTACAGGAAAATACAATATGCAAGCACAGTAAAATGTTACTGCAATATTAGAGCTTTCCAGAGAAGGTCAAGCACAAATGCCTTCTACCCAAAACAGATGATTTTAATTATTAATCCTTATTCTGTCTTTAATATTTTAAAAACTATAGAGCTGGGGAAAGTGTTATGTTACTGGTCTGGGTTCTGGGCTTTTTTTAATATCAGGATTGTAATAGAGCTTTAAAATAGCCATAAATGCTAACACTTATGTTACTGCTTCTGGCAGAAGATGGGGGGGGTTGTCCTTGAGACAAAGATGTTGCAATTTACAAAATTATGGTGGTTTAGCTGCATTTTCTGCCATTTCTTCTTGTTCCAGCAGTGGTTTCCTGGCTCAGTAGAACTCCCACCCAGGGGAGGACTTGTCACGCAAGGACTTCCAAACCAGCTCTTGCTTTTTCCCGAGTCTGCATCCACTCCCTCAAATCCTCAGTGCAAAATAAAGGTGTGATCAGTGCCCTGCCAAGCAGCCAAGGGTGTGTTCAGCTCTGTCTGAGGATGCTGTGAGATAAATGGCCATCATCTCTGACTGAAGGCTTTTTGTAAGGCTTCTGCAACGCTAAGAGCTCACCCCATCTCACCAAGGCCGCCTGGAAAGCAGCACACACACGATTGTCCCGCTGGGATTACAAGTGAAACAACCTCTATCTGCTGTCTGCTAAATTGGATAATGCAGCTCATATTTATGGCAGCACCAGTAAGGGGGTAAAAGTTTGGGGGCACAGCCTTAGATGCAAAGTTTTCCTGCCCTGGAAGGAGTACAGGTTAATACACCTGTGTGTCCCAAGGCATCACACTGCCTTGCTATTTATAGAATTAAAATGCTCAAAATTAGTGATCACACCCACTTTGATTGGTGTAACAGAGTTACAGAGACACCAAAAATCTTTCTCCTCTCTCCCAAATAGAGAAAATGCCTTTTTTCTGCAAGGATGAGGACTGTCCCCACACCTGCTGCACCCTCCTTTGGTCAGGATGGAATAAAAATGATGGTCACAGCCTTGTCCTAAGCATCAACTGTACTATTAGGGCAAGACAAAGCGTTGTTTTATCTTGGAAATGAGAGAATATAAAATTCTGCAAAATTAATCAGTGAAGATGGAGAGGACAGAGAAGTCACTGTGAAACTCAATGTTACACACAGAAACAGAGACAGCTGAAGAATGGCACAACTGGAAATCATTACAATTGTTTTAGTACCTTTAGTGGTAATTCCTCATGGTAAAGACAGGCATTACAAAGCTGTGTGGGCTGTCCGTGAAGGGTTTTTAGATGCAGAATCTTCACAGGGAACACGGCAAATGCCCAGGGAGGAGGAAACAGCTAAACTCAGTCTTGTTTTCAGCAAAACTCCATTGAAAACAGACTCTTTATTACTCGATAAAACTTTGGGACTCCTTAGTTACATTCTGCCAGTGTTGATGAAAATATTGTCCAATCATTTATTTGGGAACTGAGTGAACTATCTATGAGACAGCATCATATCTGAGTGAAAGCCTGAGAGAGGCAGGGAGACAACAGAGCCTGAAAACCACAACTCCAGGTGACAGAGTTATCTCCGAGCCTAAATCTTGTCAGCAGCCAAGGAGACGCTGCAATTACTGCAGAGCAAACAAAGACAACTTTTAAGCCAGAGAAGTTAACATGGCTATAAAAGTCAATATATTTACAAAGGGGAGAAGTCGAAAGAGATATAAAGGAAAGCCAGAGGGAGTATCAAACAAATTACACTTCAATTTTTCTCCTGATGGTAATCAGTTACAGTAACACTGGGGTTATTTAAAGCTCTAAATACTGCTGTCACTTCAAATTGCCCTGAGACGTTCAGATTATATTTAATACAAGATTTTCCATGTCGGAATATTTCAGTTTAAGCATGCTGCCATCACTGTAAGGTTAGAACAAGCTGCTCTTCAGCTCCATATGCTTTCTTTCACTGCAGATTTCTACTGTAGCCCTGTATAACATTTCCCCAAATACACTGGTATTACATATTCCAAAAAGGGATAGAATTAACTTGAGAAATCTTTTGTTTCCACTGTGTTGGGAAACAAAAAAAGGAATTGATGAAAGACTTGTTTATCTAACCCAGCATGACCAAAAGAATTCTACATAAGTAAGCCACCAGAAATTAGGAAAAAGAAATAAGGTTGAATGTGAGCCAACTACACTTATTTTAAGAGCATTTCTGAATTATCCAGATGTCTGAAAAGCTATAGATATATTTTGATTTAATTCCCATTTTTTAATTTTACTTAAAAAGTAAAGTATTAGAAGCTATTTGTTTTGAGGAGGTTGTAATACACTAAATAAATTTCTATTTATTTCTCAAGGAGCTTTTAACTTTGGAACTTAGTGGCTTGGTTGGCATGGGAAAAGGATGCCACTTGAGATATGGAAGGATATAGTTATTTGTAGAGCAGCATGGCTTTCAAAATTATCAAACAGTAAAATTATAGAAAAGAGAGAGCACTTAGCAGGTCTTCCTGTGGTTGTTCACTTTGTTCCTACGTTATTTTTGATGTTACATTAAAGATAACTACTAGACATTTCCCAGACTATGAAGTCTTACTCTCGCCCTCTTTTTCTTCCACTCTTTGAAATACAGTGTTATTTGGTAGAGAAGTTTAGAACTATTAAAAACCACACCTGAATGCGCTGGTGAATCTCAGTGACGTGAGAAAGGCTTCATGAAATTAGCAGGTAAAATTTCGAATTTTTCCAGGCATTTTCCTACTTCAGCTTTATTTAATAACACGTGTGTTTGTTTTATATTTTAACTGCTTTGCTTTTTACAGTCACGGGAAACAACACTATTTCTGGAGCACTTTTTTACTATTAATTGTGAGGGTAAAACAAAAGCTCCTGCTCACACTGGTTGACGTTCATACTCATTTTTGTTGCACAGGAAACAGCTCATTGTCTGGGAATGAGGAGCTTTGTTTGGGTTTTTGTTTGGTTTGGTTTGTTTAATTGGTTTGGGGATTTTTTGGGAGTGGGAAATGACAGAACCAAAACCTGGATGCTTCCAATGGCCAATGGCTACAGCAGGTTTTGATCCAGCCAAACACAAACCCAGAGTGCTCTACTTATTTTGCTGTGTTTTGTGAATTCCATAGTGTCAAAGTCTGTAACATCTTTTCCACTAATAATCTATTTTAACAGAATTCTACTCACTGATTGCAGATGTTGACGTCCTGCTGAAAAGAAAACAAGTGCAACATCCAAACACCAGGAAAAGCTGAACATCTCCTCTGATCAGGCACCACGGTATCCTCAGGAGAGTGAGACACGACAAATCCCAGTTCCAGAAATTCCTCAGGCAGCTGAAACACCACAGTCCAACTGTGAGCCAGGACACAGTGGGATTTCCCTGATTTCACTAAACCCATAAACCACTAGTACATCATTTCCACCGGTTATCTTTGCATAGCACATATATATAGATATAAAAAATAATACTGCTTGTATGAATTTTATGTGTATTTTATACTTTTCAGATACTGCCACACTCTTTCTCATTAGGTGATGTTTACAGCAAAATACATGCCAGAAGGTTCTTTAGATTTCTGATCATGAGTCACAGGTGATGTAATGTGTACTTTTGATTATTTCATTCAAAAGAATAACTGAGGAACTCCAAGTCTGTACATTTACTTTAGGGAAGACTGAGAATGTTTTTTTTTCCTGGCTGTAAACAGATACAGCTCCAAATTGCATATGTGATCATACTAAGTGAGAGTTTTCACTCCACAGGTGATATCATATTACTATTGTCTTCTACATACACTATTTGGTTGACTTTTCTGGGACTGTTTTGTTTAAAAACAGAGAAAACCACTTTTATCTTCTCATACTTTCTAGCAGAGAAATTCACACTATTCATGCTTAAAATTGTTACCAGGCACCAAAACGTGCTCTCAATAAACTGTGTATATGACTGAAATAGTTTTAGGCATTATTCTGGTAATTGTGATGCCAAATCTTTGCTCGGCACAGTAACCTTTGATCTGTTTGGCTGAAGCAGATAAAACAGATTGTAGGCAGTGGGATCCCATGCAGGAAAAGGCATTCACTTTGAACCACAGTTCAAAAGGTCAATTACTTCAGAACCGAAGTTCATGCAAGGATACAGCTGTACCAGAGCACTTTAAATGTTTTCAGGAGGACTATATGGCTGTGTCATAGTGAACAATGGATGTGCTAACGTGCTGCTTTAGCGACTCTAATTAAGTGTATATCAATCTATATCTTTTCAAATTAGCTTCCTACCCACTTTATGGCTGTAAAATTAAAAAAAGAAATGCAGCTCATTGCAAGTGACAGCTTTTGCTTTTAAAATAAAGATTTTATGCTAAATGAGGTGTTGTGCCAATTACTGTAGACGTTTTAGTGGGTGTTTTACTTGTTTTGTTTTTAATCTAGCTTGTCCCTTAACCACACCAACTGTAGATTTTAATTGATGGTTCCATCCTCTAATTATCTTATTCAATAGAGTCCAGGCTGGACTTGTAATATCATTTCGCTATTTGCTTTTTAATTAGGACAATTATTGGCAATTGACCTCCACTTAAACAGCCCCTGAATTAGATCAAGTTGTTGGCGTTGTGGGGTTTATTGGGCGAGAAGCTGCGAGGCTTTTGATGCCCCTCCTGCGGGAGAGGCACAGCCGGAGCATCCCCGGCAAAGCGAGATCTTTTCACTCTTCCCATCGATCCGCCAGATCAAAGGTCCCTCTTTAGTGAGAGCCCCTTTGAGCTGCCGCTGACAGAGGTCGCTGTTCTGTAACTCAGAGACAACCCAAAGGGGATTACCTGCTAGTCGAGGGTGAATAGAAACGCATCTGACACCACCTTCTTCCAGGTTTTTCTAACCCTTCCTACTCTCTTCATTATATTTAGATTTATTAGAAAATTTTCAATAATAATAATTTAAAAATAGGCTTCTAAACCATTTGTATCTGGTGGCTCTAAGGCTGGAAAGTGAAATCACAGTAGTCTTCAAGCAGCATTAAGATTAGAAAAGATTAAAGACTAAAGATTAAAGGTTATCAATCTCTGCTGCAAACTATCAACAGTGACATTTCTGAAATTACACTAAGGACAGAAAGGCAACATGAACTGTATTGACACAGGGTTTGAATGCCTCGTTTTCAACAAGCCCAATAACCCAAACCTGGAGAGTCAGACAGGATTTAGGGGATACTAAACTATTCTACAAGTGTAAAGCCAAGTCTCATTGTGTTTAAGCTCTGTGCTCCAGATATCTGAAATGTCAAGCTCACCCTTATCTAAATCTTGACATGATGTTTCTTCATATTGCCAGCACTCTTTGAAAGTTGCTGACATGATACTATGAATTCACTCTGTACAGAAAAAAAGCATTTTATTAACTGGCTAAAAGCACAAGACCCCAGGTGTAAAGGAAGGCTTCTCCTAACATTTTGATAAAGTCATTCTATTAAATTTGGATTTAATTTGGATTCTGACTAAAGCTACAGAAGAGCACAGAAATGACATTTTCCTGCAGGTTGGGGATGTGATGCCCTGTTAGTTTATAAGACCCACATCAGCCCTAGCAAACTGTCTCTGGAAGATAGATAGTTTCCCCCAATTTTCCCTTTAAAAGAAGTTTCCTACAGAAAGGCAAGTTCTGGACACATTTGCCCCCGTGTTGTTCTGTTGAGTCCTGCCATGCTATTTGTTCCTGAATGAGCTCCTGGCACACAACCCTACAAAGAGTTTTCCATGACACAGATGGCTTTGCTGCTTCCCCAACCTCACATTAAATACTATTTTCTAATATAGAAAAAGCTGACCAAAAGACCAGCTCCTGTACCTCAGAGGAGAGCAAATGTCAGGCCACAGGGAAGCAGGGGACTCCTGGCTGATGGGCTTGGATGATTTGGGAAGCCCAAAAGGGCAAGGGCTTGAAGAACTGTCCAGGCACTCAGCAATAGGACAAGGGGGCACGATGGGCTCAAGCTCTGCCAGGGGAAATTGAAGTTGGAGAGCAGAAAAAACCTCTTTGCAGAGAGAGTGCTCAGGCATTGGAATGGGCTGCCCAGAGAGGGGGTGGATTCCCCATCCCTGGAGGTTTTTCAACTGAGCTTGGCCATGGCACTGAGTGCCATGATCTGGTAAAGGGACTGGAGTTGGACCAAGGGTTGGACTTGGTGATCTCAGAGGTCTTTTCCAACCCAATCAATTCTATGATTCTATATCCTTGGGTTACACAGAGGGAACTGCAAAGCCATTCCCAGAGGGAGGATTTGCTCTCCACAGGGATGGAATGGAATTTGTTCTGCTGAGCTGAGGATCTTCCCATGGTCAGTTGGCACTTCCTGGGAAAGGCAGAGCACTGGGCTGGAACTAAAATCAACCCAAAGCAGCATGGCAGGCTGCATCCTTCACAGGAGGAACAACTCTCACCATCTATTCAGGGATATAAAGCAGAGACAGCAGAAATCCAAGGACAGTTGGGAAAGAGACGTCTTAACTTCTCAAGATGGGAGATAAAACAGAGATAAGACAAACTATGTCGATTGGTTCTAATACAGATACCTCAAATCACTTCAGACTCCACTGTGGTATGAACTGCTCAGGAGAAGGAAATCTCCACATATATTGAGATTTTATAATTAAAGCAAACAAAGACAACAGGCACAGGAAAAATTCCAGACTGTGAAATTCTGTTATTCTGCCATGTATACTATGAATATAATATACATAATAACAAACATATAAAAGGAAATATAAGCATACTTTTAGCTACCTACCTACCAACCCATAAATAAAACAGACTTCCTAGTAATTCTGGCAGAGAGAAAAAATATATATTTGATAAATCCTGATGTTGCTTATCATTTCCCCCCAACAATTGCCATCAGAACACAAAACAATCAATGGGTAACTACTCATGAAGTTTATGACCAAAACATAAGAATGGTCACTTACTATGGTTTGTTTACAGTGAAAAACTTCATCACAACAACAGGAGTTACATGGCACACAACAGGGAACCTTTGTTTTACCAATGGAAGTGTTGGTTAGTAAAGCACCCTCAGCCTTTAAAGTCCAAATCAAAATGGACATTTTTATATGGACATAGGTATGTGCATAAAAGATGTGTGGTATCTTTGTAGAATTAACCAATTAGCTGAATTCTGGCACAATCACCTTGATTTCAAAATGTTTCTTGTGCAAGTGCTCAGAGAGTGGGAGGTCCATAAGCACCTAAATCCCGAAAGGAGATAATTAGAAAGGAGGAGGATAAATTCTACAACTTCATTAAATACCAATAATTTCCTGCAAAGAATTTTTTAAAAAATCTGGTCTTCTACACTGAAGTATTGCTTTGACTGATTTTTTGAAAAGAAAAAGGGGGGGAAAGAATAAAAAAATAAGGAGATTTCTGGTTCTTAAAATAATGAGAAAGCCATTTTGGCCCAGTTTCACTTGGCTGGAACCTGCATAGCCTTTATGCAGACAAATACACTTAAAAAGTTAATCCTCTATTGCTCTTTCATGCTCCCCAACTATCAAGATTTTACTGATTATATCCACAAAAATGTCCTCTATTAACCCACCTTATGCAACAAGATGTAGGTGTATTTCAGTGCAGTGCAGAGTAGATACAATATTGCAGAATATATAGAAATATTTCTATTTTAACTGCAGAAATGCCCCACTTGAAAGGAAAAGCAGTGAAAGCAGCTGGTGTTAGTCAGAGCTGAACGAAAATGCATCATTAAGATGTTTTATCAGGAGATGGTTTTGCATCTGGGGGTTTCACATTTTCCTGAGGCTTTTTCCTTTCAAGGTTAAGTGGAGAAACCACCATGCTCAGCAGGGGGTGAGACTGGGGAAAAACAGTCAGAAAATTGAAGGTGGGGAGGGATGGTGCCTCCTTTTTTTAAAGTTTTTAATAGTTGTTTCATCTGCTGCTATTTCAAAATGGCTTCTCAACCAGTGACCTTTCTCTTTTTTTTTTTTTTTTTTTTTTTTGGTAGCATTCTAACTCACAAAGAAGAAGAAATATTGCCAGGGAACATCAATGACATGGTTTGTTTACAAATAATAGGAGCCAAAGTAAAACAGCTACCACACCAAAGTATTTCTAACAGCTGGAAAATTTGTGCTGTTAGACAGAAACATTCTCAGTGGCAAATTACTGAATATTCCTATTCAAACTGGAGAGTTAAAACATGTATCTACAGGCAAGCACATCAGCAGTTTGTTTCTTTTTTAACTCAAATATGACACAAATAGAACAATTAAATGTTTTAAATCTACTACATGTGAAACCAGGGCACTTGTGAAAACATATTCATGAAAAAATTAAAAATACATTCATTACTTAAGCTGCTCACCTGTAAAACCAAGGATTTCACAACAACAGCATTTCTGACCCTACTAAGTAAATAACAACCCCAAATCCCAGTGCAAATGAAAAGAGGAAATAAAACTGATCTCAGCCATGCAAAGACCTAGAAATTCCTGCTGAGATATAGCTTGGACTTTTGTTATAAGTGAGAGCTCCAAGGAACTCAGGTCAAAACATTTCTGGGATTACACCACAACAGATCAGTCAATTCTATGTATGATATTGCAACATAAAATCACAGTAGGCCTTTCTCCTTACAATGAAATATTTAGTGTTTCTGTAGCTCCTGGGAGAAAACCAGAAAAGTCCTTCTAAATACCCTACTGCCTTTTGGCTTCCCTGAAAAACAAAGAAACAACCTGCTAAAAATTCTCACTCATCACCAGGATGCAAATTTCCTTAGAAGCCCTCCTGAATCTCTAAAGGAACCTTCACTCTGAGGTGCAGGAGCTCTTTCACAGGAAAGAATAAGACCTAAAAATAGATTTCAGTGCATGGTAATCAGCAGCTGTGCTGAGCACAAAGGAGAGACACCCCCTCACACAACATGTGTGTGGAAAGTACAGCCTTGGTGCAAGAGCAGCCAGCGTGGGACAGTGCAGGCAATTTGCTGTACAAAACACTTAGATATGGGTGGTGCAGCTGTAACTGATGTCAAAAGGAGTTTGCTAAGTGGAAAAAATGAATATTTTAAGTCTTGATTCAAGAATTAACATAAGCACAAGCTTAGGACCCACCAACAAAGAGCATGTGAGAGAGCAGCAGGGGAAGCTCCCTAAGATGTGTCTCCAGGACCCTTAGCTTCACATTTTCTTGTCCTATATTGACTTTACAACACCATCACCACATTTATGTTCTTTTCCAGCATAAACAATGTGTAAATTTGCCACATCTTTCTGTCTCTACAATAAGTGGAGCTCATCTTTTTACAAGGATGGCCTTGGATCAACAGCAGTAAAGAACCAAATAATAATTAGACTCATTCTGAGCACACATTTCTCATATAATAACGTGAGAGAATAAGAAAAAGAAATCACCAGTTCAGTCCACTGCTTGGGAGTAGAGGAAAAGATAGAGAAATAAGTGCCCAATTTCTGTTGACTTTTAACAGAGGTTTAGTGTCTGTTTCTACACATGGCTTAAAAATGTTTTCTTCAGAGAATTTACAAACTTGTATTCAGTCAGTTCTGAAACTAAAAATAAATGGCAAGAAAAATTTCTCAAGCATTTAATAATAGAGTCATCAATGACAATATAGTCATCTCTATAGACATTGTAAAATATACAAATGGATACTCAACAACATTATTTTCAGGCCTCAATTCCAAAAATATCTGTATACCTCTTTTTAATAAGTTGGTTCCTTTCCAGTGCACAGCTCAGATTAAATGCCAGGGAGGACTAAAGACCTCAAAGACCTTGTCAACATATGACCAGTTGCACTGCCAGGCATAATTGTTTCCTGATGCAGAGCTGGCTGCCATTTAGCACATGCCCTGGTGGAAAAGGTCACTACTTTAAAAAAAAATAAATTCCTCACATCTTCCCTTAAAGCAAACAGCCTTCCTGCTAGTCACAGCAGCACAGCATTAATGCATTCTTTTCTGAAGCAAGTTGCCTTCAGCTCCACCATGCATAGATGTCCCTAAAATGTGAAGATATTAATCAGACCACAAGTGACAAGAAAACCAATGCCCGAATGAAACAGCTGTAAATTATTCCTGAACATTAATCAACCCCAACCTTACTCAATTTCTGTAATAGCTGATGATGTAAAATGTCAATGTACAGATCGTAATGCCATCATTTAACTTCTCATTTTAAAGCACAGAATAATAGGTAAGAACCTGTTTCACTGGATAACTTTGAACACGGATGTGTTGAAATTGATTGTGATTTAGAAATGCAAAGTGCCACATAAATTGCTCACAAGTTTGGGAAGAGGTTATAGGTTGCCTATAAAGGAAAAGGTGAACATCACCTCTGTTGTCACACAACTCTCTTGGGCAAGTCAAGACTCTGCAATATCCATACAACTAAAGTGTTTGGACACTCTTAGCACAAAGATTTTGAACACAGAGACAGATGGTCTTAACACAAAGTCTGGGTTCAGAAGCTGAGTCAAGATGGGAAAGAAGAGTTAGGTGTAAGAACAAAGCTTGAACAACTAAAAAAATAGGAGTAAAAGATGTACAAAGTTAAAAGCTGGGGTAGAAAAGATAACTAAGAAGGCTAAGGCAGGAGAGTGAATTTTGTACTATATGTACAATATGGTATTATAAGAAAGTGAATTTTTTAGTATAAGAACCTATTATTTTTACTATTGTTTGCCTACCAGAGCATACTGTTTGCTACAACTCAGAGTTTAGCCCTTATAACTGACACTTATCACTCCTTCTGACAGCAGATGACTGATTGACTATATGTTAATGTGTTTAATGTGTCTCCTAGAGAATCTCAAACCCAGGACAATCTCAGGGTCGAGGACACATATATGTTCTTCTACACAAGATATGTAATTAACTTTTGAGACTCTTCTAAAAAGCAAACATAAAATAAATCTACATAAAAAACCTGTGTAAGAAACCTTTGAACTACTACAGCTCCACTTTTTTTTCTTCCCCTTTCCTTTATTTTCTGTGACCTTTTCTGAAGTCTTCCTAAATTCCCTCTCACTCCACACTTTTGACACCATGTGATGTTCATCACTTCCCTTAATGACCAAACAGAGATGAGGAGAATAGCAATGTGCTTAATGTTCAGCAGGAATTTATAACTACACCATCAAGTCAGTCATGACCTTAGAGATTTCCATCAGCAGCTCTCTGGGGCCAGCTCCAAAGTATAATAGCAAACCAATTCATATTCAAATACACTGTCTGTAAAGTCATCTCCTTCAAATATTATTGCTCCACTTGCTTGGCTATTATAGTTTACTGTTATTTAAGTGGTAAGTAAAAGACTGTGAAGTTCAATATTGACTCAAAGAGCAGAAGACAAAAACACCACTATTGCCATTTTATGTGGATACAATTTAGTAGCACCACAACTTTCAAATACTACATCACAGTTCTGTTATTTGGATATGACATTTCTGTACAATTAAGACTCTCAGTTGCTTCACTGCAGTCAAAACAGAATGTGATAAAGTCCTTCTCCTTCCATTAGGTCTGAGCAGAAGAGCCTAGGACAGAGGAGAGCAGGAGAATGAGGAGGCAGCCAAAGAACAGCTCATTTCATCTGCAGTCACAACAAGGGGAGTGCTCCTCATCCCTCTTCCCATTTCACCTGGACAGTTACTCTAAATCAAGGACTCAGATGGCACTTCCCAAACAGCAGCAATGAATCCATGGATTCCATTCCCCTTCCCTTTACAAATCCTATAAATATACTACTCTAAACCTCAGCCACCATACATATGATGCCTGAGAGGTTTACTAAATTTGTGAATTAAATGGAGCTGCAAACAGCAAAGTTGTGACTTATAGGCAAATAAATGTCCTATAAATAAATAGCCTATTACTGGAATGAAAATGGAGCAAATAATTCCACCAAACAAAAGAAAACTAAAAAAAAAAACCAAACCAACAAAACAAAAAACCAACCAAAGCAACCAAAAAATAAACAAACCCAAGCAGATCTCAGCTCAGCCTCTTGCTCCTTTAAATCTCTCAGGTCATTTCACCTGCCCACAAGCATAGAAGCTGCTCAGCAGTCCACCACTGTCACATTCCCTAATTGGTTTGATTCCAATATCCATCCTCCTGAGGAGAATGCCAGCTCAGTTCAACCAATTTAACTGTTATGTGCTGGAGGGACTGAACCCTTTCTGCCCTTTGCCCTGGGTGACCTTGTGCACATGGCTCAGCTTGAAACCTTTTTCCTTCTGAACCTTTCAGGGCATTTCATTCAGTAAAATGTGTTAAGCCTCCCTCCTCCAAGGGAGCAGCTGCCTTTGTGTTACATTCATAGAGTCATCATGATACAACCTCTGTGCATCAGCAGCCATGGGTGTTTCCTCTCTGTGCATCAGCCCCTCTGCCTTCCCAAACTGTGCACCATTCCAGTGGGACATGCAGGAGCCGTGAGGAAATGGCAAAGGGATGTCACGGATTGTCCCTGTGCCATGAGGTGGCTCTGTGGGTCTCAGGTGTTTCTACCTCTACAAAGTGTTTCGTGGTGTTTGCTCACGGAGAAATCCTGCTGTGAGTGATCTACAATTAGCCATGGGTAATTAAGCACAGCTCATTGTGTGTGAGTGCCATGGCACTCCCCTGAGCCCATCCTGGCAGACTGCAGAGTGTGAGATCAAAGATACGCTCCAACAGCGGTTGGCACATCCCCTCATTTAAGGGCAGGGCACAACATGCCCTCACTGCCATGGAAATGTGGCACCAGGGACACTGCCAGGCTCACTGTGGCAGTACTGCCTGACTGCCACATACCTGGGACAGCCTCTGCCAGGCCTGGCTTGGCCTTCACACAACAAAAATTTGTTCCAGGGCTTCCCAAATGAGGGCTGGTGAAAGGCACCCCAGGAGCTCGCCAGAGTCCTCTTGGACTTGAGACAACGGGACTCCTTGTGATTGTCACTTAACTTTCTTATTAGCGAGACTTATTAACAACTTCTCTTTATCCTATTATGATGAAAAGTATGCATTTTTGCCAGCTGGTACTGATTTAAAACAACAGAGCATCTCCAAACACCACACTGAATGATCCTCCAGAGAGGAGGCTGAGACAGGCCAGGTAACCCCACTGTCCCACATGGGCAGAGACAGCCAGAGGTGCAGCGCTTTGTTGCTCCTCCTCTTGGCAAGCATGTCCTTCAGGAAGACTAGAGCAAGGGCTGCTGCTCCAGGGAAGATGCTGCAGACCAGCCCCAGCTCCTCTCACACATCAGCATCCAATTTATCCATGCTCAGTTCCCATGTCTGAACAGGTTCCCTAAAAGGACAGGACACGAGGAAGGAGACCACTCCTTCCCTCAAGGGCTCAAACCCCACCTCGTGGAGCTGAAGGTGCCTCTCTGGAAGGACATGGTGGGAAGAGACAGAATTTGTTGCAATCCAGAAAGCAGCAAACTCTGATTTGCTCTGACCTGAAACCAACCTGGGACACAAGAGTATGACCACAAGGACACTGCAGATGGAGCAGAAGTTCTTCAGAGAAATTGTCTCGTTCCCTTTGAAACTTTGTTTACTTTTTACTCAACCTTCTTCTCCACCCACCTCCCCATTACTAATTTTTTTAATTTAATCAATTAATTTAAAATCAATTAATTTTTCAAACTGAGTCTTTTGAATTTAAAGTATTTCTGATTTTTTGGGGAGCTCCTTATTGAAAGTTTAGGCTTTCTCATTTTAAACACCTGTCCAGGTCACAGTCCTGCAACCTGATTCTCCTTAGATAACTTCTGTGTGTGCTATGAACACAACCATTCCTCCCAAAATAACACTCTTCTGAATCCTACCTATGAATTCAATACAGAAGTAAAAAAAAACCCAAAAAACAGACAATTCTAACAAGTGTCTTTCTTCATGGCACACATAATTTAGAATTGTTATCAAGAGACTTGATATTTCACTGATAGTCTTTAATTAGGGTTTTAAAACTGCAGTATCATTGCATAAAAGCATTTTATGGAGGATAATCAGATAATAAATATATCACCCCTTTCTTATTTCATCTTTAAGTAAAAATGATTTTAGCAAATGGGTTTTGTTAGGAACATTCTGGTGCCCATGAAGTTGTTGCATAGAACCAGAAAGGAGTTTTCTAGCACTGTCCTCTTGCTGTTCTAGGATAGCCACTTGCAGGCATTACTTTTAAGTGTGTGCCAGTAATTTAAAGGTGGAGTTTGCTACTCACACTGTGTGACTTCCTTCCACTGAGGATTCAGGAGGAGACGTGGGAGATCACAGCACAGCAGAGAAAAATATTTCAAAGACAGGGGAACAGTTTTCTCATTACTGAGACACTACATGGAATTTTTTCCATAACATTTGGGCTATCTAGTCATAAGGCAGCACTGAAAGAACTAAAAAGGTCACACCACTTCAACAGTTTCCTGGCAATGCAAGTGAACTGCAGTTTCACAGCAACCACAGAGCAAATGTAAGCTGTGAAGTGGTTTAGTGATTTCACAGGAATATTCTCAGTTGGAAGGGACCCACGAGGATCGTGGAGTCCAACTCTGCAGTGATGGGCCCACAGAGGGATCAAATCCACAACTCTGGGGTTATCAGCACCATGCTCTGACCCTCTGAGCTAGTGGGGTGCAAGGGGAAGGCTGAAAGGGTGGGAGTGAAGTTAAGAATGGGGGTTTCCCAATAATTTCCTCATTATCCAAAGTCTTTGCTGCTACCATGGCCCACAGCAGCCATCCCAAATCCAGCTGGCTCCTCAAGGGAGCAGATACCTCTGCTCCTCCTCCCCTGCCAAATTCCCCTTGCCTGGAAAAATACAAGCCTGGCAAAAGTGATCACCCAATCAAGTTCTGACTCTTTGAAAGATGCTGACTTAGAGATATCCAGTTAGACAATGTTAGCCAAAAATCTGAAGGAAAAAGTTTCCAGGAGATTTTAGCATCAAATAACACAGAACTGAGTTTGAAGTTTAGCTGACATTCAAAAACTAACAAAGTCATACCTGGAACATTGGCTTTCAATTTTTTTCCAGGAAGTTTTCATTAGAAGTATCACATTTGGGCTGTTTCTCATATGAGGGACAACATTTCTATCAAGCCATTGCTTTTTCCCTGCGGTGACCAAAAGGACTGATCTTTGATCTCATTTCACCTCAGCCACTCTGCAGAGCCATTGGTGAAAAGATACCAGAATTCCAGATTGTGACTAAAAAAATCAAGGTCTTGCCAAAATATTAGTGAATATCCACTGATTCAAGCTCAGAAAGGCATAATTTTTTAAATGCTTGGATTTATTAAGTCACACTGGACCTCATTAAGACACAGCTTTTCCACCAGTTTTCACTGCATTTCTCATGTTAGTAGCACTTCTCATCAATGAATATAACCTACCTCGCACAGTTTAATTTAGCTTCAACACACTTTGAGAAGAGGAAGATTTATTATTCTCACAGAACAAGCAGGAAAGTTGAAATGCAACCAACAATTTGGTCTCTTCTCCCAGGCACTCAGCAATAGGACAAGGGAGCACGATGGGCTCAAGCTTTGCCAGGGGAAACTGAAGTTGGAGAGCAGAAGGTAATTCTTTGCAGAGAGAGTGCTCAGGCATTGGAATGGGCTGCCCAGAGAGGGGGTGGATTCCCCATCCCTGGAGCTTTTTCAACTGAACTTGGCCGTGGCACTGAGTGCCATGATCTGGTAAAGGGACTGGAGTTGGACCAAGGGTTGGACTTGATGATCTCGGAGGTCTTTTCCAACCCAATCCATTCTATGATCCTATGAATTTGGCCATTTCCTGCACAATCCTGGATCCCATGGGCTGTGCCAGGCAGAATGCCACACTGACTGCCAGGAACATAGCTGGAATCTCTGCCTGTTGGCACTGGGAAATGTGTATCATTTTGAGAGAGAGCAGAAAAATCCTGTTTCCACTTCTGTCATTCTAGAAGTTTTTCTGCCTCTTCCAAACCAGGTGATAGAACTGCATTTAGGTAGGAGGAGAAAAAGGAAACCCAAGAAGCAGCATATTAAATTTTGTGGTTATAGAAATTTGAATTTAGGCAAGCATGACTGAACCACCTTGCACATGTCACATTATCACCTCCCTTCTTCCACAAAGCCTGTTTTTACAGCAATTTTTCTCCCACTGGGCTTCAGAGTTTCACAGAGTACTTGACTTCATGGCACTGCAAACAAATTGAGTTTCAGCACCTTCAAAGTGAAGTGGTGTCGATCCAATGATGTATTACTGAAAATGTGCAGCCTGCTGAGGGAATCAACAGGGAACCTGGACTTTTTAAATGAGGTTTTTTCAGCTTGTATAGATTGACACTATTGACACGTTATCACTGGAGGGAGGCTTGGTGTACCTCACTAACAAATTGAATGTTGCTTTTAGAATCAGTGCCACGGTGGCAGGCTGAGCCTGAGGCACCCTCTCACCTTCTCCTGTGCCCTACATCCATCCCCTCCTTTAATTAACTGCAGAGGTCTGGGAACGCTACAGATGTGGGGTTTGCTTTATGCATTTCCATCACTGATATGCATTAACAAAATTACCCCTTAGGAAATAAACAGAAAGGATCTAATAAACAAATATAATACAAAACCACATACATTAAAAGAGCCTGAACTTTTTATAAGTAAGGAAGCATCCAGGCTTTCATTCAGCCCCTTCATAACTCTCAATAATGATTACTAACCCACACTTTCATTCTTAATTTTCACTGTCAGAGCATCCCAGCTTCTGGATGCTGTTCAATTCACATAAACAAACAGCCACTCAATATCCAAATCCATTAGAAACATTTGGAAATCACAGACTGCTCAAGGAACACATCCAACAAAAGAACCCCCCACCTATCCCATCTGGAAAGCAGCACACCCTTGTGCATTAGTTAAGTCCCAAGAGTGAGAGACTGGAGTTAAATACCTTCCACCTGTTTGGTTTTTTGAGTGCTGAAGCATTTCCAGTCCCTTCACCAAGAATAATTTCTTTTCTAGAGAGCACATTTCTAAACCTCTGAATTCACTACCACAGAATCCCAGACTATTCTGAGTTGGAAGGGACCCACAAGGATCATCGAGTCCAACTCTTAAGTCAATGGCCCACTCAGGGAATTGAACCCATGACCTTGGCATTATTACAGCCAAGTTTTAACCAACTGAGTAATGAAAACCATAAATGGCTTCAGAAATCTCTACATCACTCCATGTGCACTGTGGCCAGGACTGCTCATTCCTGTGGCCATCTGGAGGCAAACAGCTCCAGGGGATTACTCACTCACAGGACAAGCACCCCAACTTGTGGGCCAAGTCCTCATTGTCCCACCCTGCACACAAATCCTGGACCTCAGGGCTCCCCAAGTGTGGAGCCTGAAACCTTCCTGTAGTATCATTTATGCAAATACTCAGAGAATCTGGTGTATTTTTAAAAAATATACTTAACCGAGGTATTGAAAGAAACACTTTAAGTTGGGTAGAAAGGTAGGGAGAAAGGTGGGCTGGGTAGTTGCTTGAAAATTGTCTTCCCTTGTTCAATCCCATCCCTCTGAGACAAGCAGATGGTTGGCACTATCTTCATTTCCTGGCTGGAGAGCAGCCAGGCAGAAAGGGACCTGGGGGACTGAGGGACAGGAAGCTCAACAGGAGCCAACAGTGTGCCCAGGTGGCCAAGAAGGCCAATGGGATCCTGGCCTGGATCCAAACTAGCGTGGTCAGCAGGCCCAGGGTAGTGACCCTTCCCCTGGACTCTGCCTTGGGGAGGCCACACCTTGAGTGTTGTGTTCAGTTCTGGGCCCCTCAGTTGAGGAAAGAGATTGAGAGGCTGGAGCGGGGCCAGAGAAGAGCAATGAGGCTGGAGAAGGGACTGGAGCACAAGTGCTGTGGGCAGAGGCTGAGGGAGCTGGGGCTGTTCAGCCTGGAGAAGAGGAGGCTCAGAGGTGACCTCAGCACTGTCTGGAACTGCCTGAAGGGAAGTTCTGGCCAGGTGGGGGTTGGTCTCTTCTCCCAGGCACTCAGCAATAGGACAAGGGGGCACAATGGGCTCAAGCTCTGCCAGGGGAAATGGAAGTTGGAGAGCAGAAAAAAATTCTTTGCAGAGAGAGTGCTCAGGCATTGGAATGGGCTGCCCAGAGAGGGGGTGGATTCCCCATCCCTGGAGGTTTTTCAAGTGAGCTTGGCTGTGGCACTGAGTGCCATGATCTGGTAAAGGGACTGGAGTTGGACCAAGAGTTGGACTTGATGATCTTGGAGGTCTTTTCCAATCCAATCAGTTCTATGATTCTATAAGGTGTTGCATGAAGCTGTTGGGTTTTTTTGAACAGAGATGGTTTGTCTTGCTCTCATTCACAGACAAAATGAGTCATCCCATTCGAAGGTCCTCCCAGAATCTGTTCCCAGGCTGAAATGGGTATAGATGGCATGTTCTACTTTCTTCATTAACCTGAAACACAATGTGCCTACGAGCTTTATCTGGGCTTCCTCTTACTCCATGAACCCTAGTGTTGTATTGGTAGGTCTGCCAGTCACTCAGATTAGTCTTCCAAAATCCAGAATATGATGTTTGGATTTGTTCTCTGTATCTCTTAAAAATTTATAAACACATAGTTTGGAGGAAGGAAAATATCTAATGTATTTTGGGACCCCAAATGTAAACAAAAATTACTGAAATGCCTCTCCTATCCCTGTCACTGGAAACAAATCCAAGAGTTTTGTCCAGCCTTCTGCTGTAAAACATTCTGTGGTGAAAGAGTCTCATTCTGGTGAAATAAAGATCTTTATAAAAAGGAGTTGCAATGCCATTCAGGGGTAGGGAGGGGAAAATAATAAAAAAAAAAAGATGGATCTTAATTTATATGTAAACAATGGAAGTGTGTAGATTATACATACAGCTACTTAGAACAAGAATGAAAACCCATTTGTAAATCCCAATTCCAGCTTGTCAGATCAAGACAGAGCAGCTCTTTCAACCACTCTGTCTGCCAGACAGAATGACAGGGTGGCAGGAGGAAACCAGTCTCGCACTGTGACTACAGAAATAATGAATCATCTGCTCCAAGTTGGGGTTTTTTTTTACATTATTTATACTGAATACACTATATTTGTAAGGATGATTAGTGCACCATCTGCCTGGGCCACAAAGAGGCATAAAGGAGACAACCTCCTGATTAAAAACTCATTTCTTTTAAACAGAGAGAAGGAAACCACTCTTTTTTCTGGACATGCAGACCTCCAGTCTCCCAATTAATCTACATCAGTCATTAGATATAGATAGCCTGGCCAGACCTGAAGTTATTTAAATGCATCACTAAGCTACAAAGTAATGGAGCCAAGCCACAAACACTCAGTTCTGTGTCCTCCCCAGCACTGCTTGCAGGATTCTATGTCTCATTAGAGCACAGCATCAGAATTAATCAGGAACTCTGAAGCAAGTTTCTAATTTTTATCATCACAAGATTATGATTCCTACTGGGATCCACCTGAACTCATGGCAATGTGTGCCTGGGAGCAACCACTCCTGCTTCTTCTGCACTGCCTTCAGCAGAGATTCCTCAACGGAGTCGACATCTCAGGTGCAATTGGTCAAGTCTTAGCATCATAAAAGGGACCCAAATGAGTTGCTGCCCAAACAGGATTGTCTGTTGGCAGGGGATGCAAAGGAACTGCAGGTGATCCAGCCAGAAATAACCATACATGTTTCTGGTGCCTAAATTAATGATTCATTTCCCAATCTTGCCTTACATTGTAGTTGCAAAGGGTTGCAGGCAATCTGCCATTTCTATTAAATCTAGAATGAGCAATGTTACTAAAACATCAATATTAATAAAATTTATTATAACTTATAGTTTTAGATTATAATTACTAACCATGTCCATGCCCTTACCCATTCAGGCACTCAGCAATAGGACAAGGGGGCATGATGGGCTCAAGCTCTGCCAGGGGAAATTGAAGTTGGAGAGCAGAAGGCAATTCTTTGCAGAGAGAGTGCTCAGGCATTGGAATGGGCTGCCCAGAGAGGGGGTGGATTCCCCATCCCTGGAGGTTCTTCAACTGAGCTTGGCCGTGGCACTGAGTGCCATGATCTGGTAAAGGGACTGGAGTTGGACCAAGGGTTGGACTTAATGATCTTGGAGATCTTTTCCAACCCAATCCATTCTATGATTCTGTGATTCACTGATTTCTATCTTCTTTTTGCCCTGCTTGAATTGGGATGTTCATCCCCAAAGTGTCAGTCCAGTCCAGTATCCCAATTCCTGATGCCACAGCCATTTGAACACACACAATGCTCACCACCAGCTCTACTTTTTCAGTACAAATTAAGAGTAAGTTTTTTTCAACAACTCACATGTGAACCACTTGGACATTCTTCTGTCCTCAAAAACCACATTTTTATTTACTGTGTATTCATAAACTACTCAAAATACAAACCCACTGTACATATCCATACAATAAATGCAACCAGTCTTTAGGGGAAATGTAGAAATAATGTATTTCCTTAGAGGACTCCCAAGCATTTCACAAACATGTATTAAATTTCCAAGTCTCCCTGTGGGTAAGATTTATTTCCAAGTACTTTAAAAATTGATAATCCAAGGTATAAACCAAAGCAAATCTCTCAGTGTGGAATTCAGACTGTTTAAGAATCTGGGTGCTGAGACTTGTCTACTGTTGTAAACCTCCTTCAGTTGTCACCAAGAGAAAGCCTAATAAATTTACAGGATCAAAGACTAATTCATGTCAGAAGGACCTCTGGTAGAAACTCAAACACACACATATATATGTGTATGTGTGTATATATATATACACACACATTCATTCATTCATTTATTCATTCATTAATTCATTCACACATATACATATGTGGGCATCAATTTAATTTTAAATTCTGAATTCTTACCTATACATCTGTTAGCATCAGAAATACTGTGTCAATATTTATAGAAATATTAGCTTCATTATTATGCATTAATTAAATTAGGAAATAATTTATTTAAATTATCTGGTGTGAGAAATAGCTATCCAGAGGTTTCTCAGTCTGTCCTGGCTCCAGGAAGTCAAAGGTTGTACTGTTAATTTACTTTACTTAGTTGTATTTCCTAAATCCAGCTACACAGACTCAAACCCTCTGCTTGCCTCTGAATATTATTAAATTTCAACCATTCAAACCCACTCAAAATGCCAAGAGGCTTTTATATCAACTATACTAACATGACTGTTCTGGGGCCTAACTTAATTATTAATTATAATTCATATTTTCCCCAACTCTCATTCTTCCAATCAGCTGCAGGATCTATTTAATGTTTGTTAAACTCTTATTAATTATTATTCATATTTCCCCCAACTCTCATTCTTCCAATCAGCTGCAGGATCTTAATATTTGTTAAACTCTTATTAATTATTCTTTTTATTTTCCTCAACTCTCATTCTTCCAATCAGCTGCAAGATAGACTTATTGTTTGTTAGATTTTTATTAATTATTCTTCTTATTTTCCCCAACTCTCATTCTTCCAATCAGCTGCAGGATCTACTTACTGTTTGTTAAACTCTTATTAATTATTATTAATATTTTCCCCAACTCTCATTCTTCCAATCAGCTGCAGGATCTACTTACTGTTTGTTAAACTCTTATTAATTATTATTAATATTTTCCCCAACTCTCATTCTTCCAATCAGCTGCAGGATCTATTTTCTGTTTGTTAAACTCTTATTAATTATTATTAATATTTTCCCCAACTCTCATTCTTCCAATCAGCTGCAGGATCTATTTTCTGTTTGTTAAACTCTCCTTCCAGTTGAGATCTGGAGGTTTTCACGTGCCAAGGGAAAACATTGAGAACTTTGTTCTTCTCCCAGAAATTATTTTGCTACAACAAAACCACCGTCTGGCCCCGTGTTTTCATCACACACTTTCTTACTGCTCACACATTAAGTTCTCATTAAAGGAATTTTAAACATCAATATTTTTTAGGAAAAAATACACAATTGACATAATTGCAAATTATAACAGCTTTTAACGCTGGCACTCAGGAGAATTTCAGAAACCATCAGGGTAAATTGCACAACAACACAATATTTATAAAACAGTAACACAAAAGCCTCCCTTATTTTTTGCCCCTGCTCAATATTAGCACAACCAACCCTGGTTAACATGCACAGTGACACTCAGAAACCAGAGCAGGAGCAAGTGGGAGCCTGAACAAAGAAACAGAAATTAATTCTTTGGTGCACGAAGAATTGCTGTACTTGGTTCCATTTTGAACTCCAAACAACACCCATTCTGCTAAAAAAAATTGGAATTTATGGCAGAACAAACCCTAAACCAGCTTGAAGTGATGTGATTGTGTTTTCCTCTCCTGGAATTCCCTGGGTTGTTGTGACCAGAGCTGGGCAGCAGGATGGCAATGGGCAGCACAGGCATTCCCTGGGGCATCAGTAACTCCACAAGGAGCTGCCCATGGAATTGGGCTCCATTTGGAATGAGGATTTGCAAAAACAAATCAGGGCTACAGCAACTGAAGGATTTAGTGCATCAGCTATCTTTATGTTGGGCAAATTTGGCAAAGATTGGTGGTCTAATGGAGACAGAAATCGATATCATAATTCAGAATATGTTTTATTTCATTGCTGACCTGCTGTAAAACCTTTGGCGTGCCAGTTAAGATCCATGACTGTTCCCTTTCCATCCTTCACTAGGTAAGAACATAAAGAAGGAATTCCTGCTATAGAGGAAGAACCTAAAGCCATGAAATGGATCCCTGTCTTAACTCAAACCTGTGTGTTCTGTTACAATAAAAAATCAGCAATATAGTTATCATAGTTATCATTAGACCTAACCAGAGGAACTCTAATAGAACTGCTCTAAAAGAAATACAATTTTTATTGCATTTCTATTTCCCATTTTCACCCCTACTCTACAATAAAATTGCAAACTGCATTCAGTGTCAAGATCCCAAGTTTGGTGTTTCAAAAACACTTTTTTATTTATAAATTTCCTTTGATACAAAGGAAATACTGTAACAATAATTCTCCTCTATCCTGAAAAAATTACTGTAAATTTGCCTTTATGAAGAATATCTTGCAACTTGTAGTTTCCTAGTTGAAAAAGTCGAGTTCTCAAAATATTTTGGAAACTAATATGGAAGTTTCCATCCTTTTTGCGTCTCTAACTGCACTGTTGGCCAGGCCTGCATGTTCCACCATTGATTCCATGTCTGCATCTGCAAAGTAACCTTTTAACAATATTGTACCACCTTGTAACACAGTCTATCTATTCCTTCTCAGGAAAGGGAAAAAGTCAAATATTTTTGCAAATCAATAAGCTAATTCCAAGTTTCAGATCACACTGGATATATAAACAAGATGAAGAAACCTAATCCTGAGCTTAAGACAAGAATAATTCTATTACACTAGCTAGATTTTCTTTTTATTAATTGTGCACAAAAATACCAGCTCTGTGTCTTCTTGTTCCTGATCACAAAGACATTTGTGTTGGGATCCTTTCTAGAAACAAAGGTATTCAAGCTTTAACTTTATCTACAGCAATGAGAATTTATGCAGAGTGAAAAAAGCAGTCAATGCACAAACCAGACAAGAATTATTTACAGAACTGTGGAACAGCCTCGAAGAATTTATACGTAAGAGAATTAAACCTGCACTCAGCAATTCATTTTGCAATCTGCTAAAACAGAAAATAAAAATCAAGATCCATTTGTCCTTAGCTACTCTAATTCAAAGACTAAATTCTCTTACCAAACAGGAGTGGGGGAGAACAGATAAAAAGAAAAGAAAATAAATTAACTCTTTTCTGCTAAAGACTGATGACTAATTTCATGCTAACATACAGAAAACATATTTACCTGAATATCAGCTGTGGACTTGTGATACTTAATGAAGTATTGTGATACTTAAATAAATGAAGTATTGCTTAAATGTTTACCTACCCTTCCAAACTCATTAGAGTTTCTCACACAATATGATAAAAACACTTCAAACCCTTATTATTGCTTATTATTTTCTCTTCCACCACATTTGGCTTTTCTGTTTGTACTGTGTGAGCTATTAAACCCCAAGTATTAGATGCATTTCCATGATTCCATTGTGCCTGTGAGAACTGTTTCCATAGCTGGGAGCTTCAAAGTTTAATGAGTATTTCTAGAACACTTAGAGTTGTTTAATGAATTCCTACTGAAGTCAAATAAAAAATAACCTGATTAATAAAGTGTCACTCCTGGAGACAGATGCTCCCAGGGGAAACAAACCCAGCAGTCACTAAGGAATAATAACAAAAGAAAAGTTAAGGTCAAACTCATGGTCCCAGTTTGGACAGTGCCAAGAATAACATTTGTTTCATTTATTTCCTTCCAGTTCCACTTCCAAATCAATTCCCTGCTCCCACCGAGGCTCTGCAGCATTTGAGGTGCTGGACAGCTCCTCCCTATTGTACTTTGATTTTAGCAGACATTTATTTACCACAAAACAGGAGAACAAACAATTTCCTCACTACATCTTTCAAAAAAAATAACTCAAATCTGACCTACTAAAACATTTCTCACCTGACATCATTCTGTGGAAAAGAATTTTTGGCAAATTTGGGGCACAACCATCTTTCCATTTCATGGACAGACTGACTGACACTGAGACCAATTTTGTTTGGGACACCCCAATTTTAATTGGGACACCCCATCATTACAGTAGAACCAACGAGTTATAACACAGGCAGCACTCCAATACTATTTCTAAGAGAATAAAGTTTTCAAACAGAGCATTAGAAGCATCTTTTCCACTATTTTTAGCTACAAATCCCATCACCTTTAGTGAATAATGATATGCAGAATACAGGAGGTATTTTAATCCCATTACAGACACAGAAGTCTGGAAAGAAAATTAAAACCTCTCTATACACCTCAGTTACTCCGAGGAGCTAAAAGGAGCAGGGAGGACACCAGCAAGCTGAAACAATTCCCCCCAACCTCTTTAACAAGACAAATTTGCTCTTCCACCAGTTTAATCAAAGCATCCCATCATTTTCCTGAGGAATTCTCAGCAGAATTTCCATTCTCCCTTTGCCCTTCACCACGATGTTGTGTCACAAGAGACCACGGTCACTCCTGTGCTTTATCACCATCCAAACCCCTGGAAGGTCTTTTTTCTCAGACATCTGAAGGTTTTCCTGTCTGGTAAATTAGAAAATGATTCAGCACTGTAATTCTCAAATATATTTTAAGGAAACACAAGCCCCAGATGAGCAGCTCTTTCTCCAGAGAATTAAAGACCTATTGTAGCAAATAAAACTTGCCAGATAAGTGAGAATTTGCAGGACTGACCCTTCAAGTCAGTTCTAGAAACTTCTGGAGCTTAAACATATAGATTAGAACTAAAAATCCAGAAAGTTTTTGTAAAAATAAATAAGTCCTTAACAACATAACCATCAAGACAACATAAAAAGGCAGCAAATAGTTTCTATCTGAGTAGAACCATCACAGTAAAGGGTGAGATGGAAGAAGTTTCCATGCTCTAAAATTTTTCTTCAACATTCCTATACATTGATGAGTATCTGCCACAAGGACCAAATTTACAACTCATTTTCCCAGTTCTCCATGTGAACTCTAATATAAACTCACAGCACAACTAATACTTTACCTATTTCATCTACATCTAGAAAATTCAGATTTATCTCATGTAATATTAAAAAAAAAAGGAATTAAGTACCTTGTTTCATTTTTTAGTTATATTTAACCATTCCCCCATTTTAAATGGTTTGCATTCTTAGTTATATCATTTTTGGAGACTTTTATGTACCTGGAGAATTCAGATTTGTCTCATGTAATACCTATATATAAAAAAAGATTATAATTTCTTATTTATATTCAACCATGCAACAATTTAAAATTGTTTGTATTCTTAGTTATGTCATTTTTGGAGACTGTATTTTAAGCAAAATATCTTTGTATTAAACCTAAACAAACTATTACAAATTCAAACAGCCTCTAAGAGAAGGTAGAATTAAAATTGAGAAACACAGAATGCAGATTAAAGATCACAGGACTTTTAAAACTCATTTTCTGGCCCCTGAGGTTTTCAGCAATAGTTGAACACATGATATTTTCAAGGGAACAGGTGTTAAAAATGACAACTTCACACTTTAAAATTGCATCTTAGACTTTTCTCCAATGCTGTTAAAGGTGGGGTCAGCTTTTAAAGCAAGGCCAGGAATTAGACAAGATATTCTTTCCTTCCCCTCTCTGGGAATCAGATGTGGAAGCCAAGGATGCACCTACAAGGAGTAGTGATGCCCTCAGTGATTCTGCATTCCAGGGGGAAATCCAGAGCCAGGTGGACTCCTAGCAGGCATAAAACTCCCACAAATGTGGCAGAACATTTCCAACAAACTTATTTGGCAAAAAATTATGGTTTAAAATGAAAGAGAAATAAAGGTTTTAAGAGATGGGTGAGGTTGTGTGCATTTCATTGGAAAATCCCAACGTATTCCAAGAGAAACACACAGCAAATGTTAACACTTTGTATTAAAGAGACTTGAATCTCACTTTCATTGTTCTTTCTGAGCTTTCTTTTCAATTCCTTGTGAATAACAATAAAGAACAAACCCTTGTATCAGCTATAGATCAAACCATTTTTGTTCAGATGGGGAAGTACTGGAAATGGCAAAGCTCTCTGGGCAGGCTCAGCTCAAACTAATTCCAAGAGTTTGTATGTTCCCAGAAGGAAGGGAAGGGTAACTTTAAATCCTGTCTGTCCCCAAAGAACCAGAGTGGGGCTATGAGAGGGCAAACACACCTTTTCTGGTTGAAGAACAGTCCCCACTGAAAGAAAGTTCTCTCTCTTTTCTTCACTCTCAATCTTTCGAAATATTTTTTCTTTTTTTTAAAACTTCTTCGAAGTCAAACATTTTCCCTCTTCAAGTCCTTTCACTAACAAACCAAACCCAGTGGCTTCTTAAATAAAGTCACATCACAGACATGCAGGTCATGAAAAGAAGAGACCAAGTTTTTCCTGCTCCTGTATTTTGGTCAAACATTGCAGGGAAGAATATTCCAAAGGATAGAACTGTTTAATTAGCATCCCTGAGAATTCACATTGCTAATGCCCATTTTTCATATTGCTAATGCTCTAAAACACAGCAGGTACTTGAGGCTGCAGATGTTCCTCTCTACAATGCAAAGGGGCCATAAAACCTGTTAGTAAATAATAGGGAAGAAATGGGCCATTAAGAAATGTGTCAGTGTGGATCCATGGATGGATGAGGAGGAAGGATTAGCAAGATTCTGACCCGTTGGCTCCCGATCTCATCCCAGTGCCTTTTCCCTTGCTAGAAATGATAGAATCACAGAATGGATTGGGTTGGAAAAGACCTCTGAGATCATCAAGTCCAACCCTTGGTCCAACTCCAGTCCCTTTACCAGGTCATGGCACTCAGTGCCACGGCCAAGCTCAGCTGAAAAACCTCCAGGGATGGGGAATCCACCCCCTCTCTGGGCAGCCCATTCCAATGCCTGAGCACTCTCTCTGCAAAGAATTGCCTTCTGCTCTCCAACTTCAATTTCCCCTGGCAGACCTTGAGCCCATCGTGCCCCCTTGTCCTATTGCTGAGTGCCTGGGAGAAGAGACCAACCCCCACCTGGCCAGAACTTCCCTTCAGGCAGTTCCAGACAGTGCTGAGGTCACCTCTGAGCCTCCTCTTCTCCAGGCTAAACACCCCCAGCTCCCTCAGCCTCTCCCCACAGCACTTGTGCTCCAGTCCCTTCTCCAGCCTCGTTGCTCTTCTCTGGCCCCGCTCCAGCCCCTCAATCTCTTTCCTGAACTGAGGGGCCCAGAACTGAACACAACACTCAAGGTGTGGCCTCCCCAAGGCAGAGTCCAGGGGAAGGGTCACTGCCCTGGGCCTGCTGGCCACGCTAGTTTGGATCCAGGCCAGGATCCCATTGGCCTTCTTGGCCACCTGGGCACACTGTTGGCTCCTGTTGAGCTTCCTGTCCCTCAGTCCCCCCAGGTCCCTTTCTGCCTGACTGCTCTCCAGCCACTCTGTGCCCAGCCTGGAGCACTGCAGGGGGTTGGGGTGGCCAAAGGGCAGGACCCAGCACTGAGTATAATCAGACTTAATACTCAATTCTTAACACAGAAAGGGTTTGGTTTGGTTGGTTTTGTTTTCTTTTTTTAAGCATAGGTAGTCTGGCCTGTAATTGTAAAAGTTTGAATTTTTTTAAAAACAGAAAGCACAGCACAACAAACTTCAGTGTAATGTGTTTTCATCTCAGTATCTGACAGCTCTACATTAAAGACTATTTAGATGTTCAGTCTTTGCAGCTATTCAATAAAAGGCAATGGTAGGTATGCCAATTGTATTTTGTTTTACTGCATTATTAATATTTACTGCCCTAGCTCTTAGATCTTACATTAATATATTGTGTAAGAGGAAGAACAACAAAAATTGTAGCAAGATAGAGCAGGATGTAGGGTCCTGTTCTCCCCCTTTGCTTTGTACAAGATCACTGTGGCACTAGAGAAGTGAAAAAAGGCTCTTGCTGGTTTGTTTGCCCATTTAAATATCAAGCACATTCCATGAGATTCATACAAAACTCAATGTGGATTATGTACTTCACAGGAATTGTAAGTTTATGTATATTAGAAGTATCGTAGAACTTGATTCCTTATTCTCTTAGTTCTTTAGTTCATAAAACACTGACAAATACTATAATCTTATCCCTTCTGCAGCTAATCAGGATCTGAAAAAGAGACACTCGAGAGGATGACCCCTAGAATAGCGATGGAGAATTAATCACAGAAGATTCCTGCAATTTTCACTGCCCCGCTGGAAATTCAACATTCACAGGTCACTATTTGACATCAGAAGCTGCACACCTGGATAATTAACCACAGAAACAGGTTGGGGGAGAAACTTAAAATGCCCATCAATTTCATAAATGCTCCAATTAGATTGCAACATAACTTTATGTTAATTTTAAACAAAGATTATATTCTCTTCAGTCAAAAACTTAAGGCTTCTGCCAGGGCTCGGATTTTGTTAGTACCACACTGATCAGGAATGGCAGAGGAAACTTTCTGGAAGTTTTTCTTTCTACAAAAATGAGACTTTCAACCTTATGGTGGTGGCACTTCCAACTTCCCAATCACACCACCACAAGCACAGAGCAAAACCATGGAGGAAAATGGAGAAAGAAAGATACTGCAGGCTGGGCCCTCAAAACATGGAATGTTTTTTTCCCCCAAGATTGTGGAACAAAAAAAAAATCATGTTGAATAAATTAAATTATTAAAGGAATAATTTGCTGTACCCCTGAACTGAACACTTGAGCCATTCCCTCTGCAGGCAGGCAGAAATTTCTCTTGCTACCCAAGTGCATTTTTCTGTAAGTGACTCTTGAAATGTGCACAGCTCTTTCAAGTTGACTCTACTTATCTAAATTGTCTTCACCTCAGTCATAAGAAGGAAGGAAGGAGTAGCCTTGAGAAGAACAGCAAACTTTTAATGGTAAAAATTCTCAAGCCAGCTGTTGATCAGAAGAAAAAGAAATAAGGAATATGTTGTCCTATATTTAATTAAATGACATCTAGAGTTGCTTTCATTATTTCCACAGATCAGATCGCCCTACCAGCTGGTGAGACAAGAACCCTGAGCACAACAGCTCCTCAGCTTCTCTCCAATTCTTCATTTCTAACACAAAAATCTGTACCAGGCTGTCAAGGGACTGGAGCACAAGTCCTACGGGGAGCGACTGAGGGAACCTGGAGAAGAGGAGGCTCAGAGGTGACCTCAGCACTGTCTGGAACTGCCTGAAGGGAAGTTCTGGCCAGGTGGGGGTTGGTCTCTTCTCCCAGGCACTCAGCAATAGGACAAGGGGGCACGATGGGCTCAAGCTCTGCCAGGGGAAATTGAAGTTGGAAATCAGAAAAAACTTTTTTGCAGAGAGAGTGCTCAGGCATTGGAATGGGCTGCCCAGAGAAGTTGGAGATCAGAAAAAAATTATTTTCAGAGACAGTAACCAGGCATTGGAATGGCCTGCCCCATCCCTGGAGGTTTTTCAGCTGAGATTGGCCATGGCACTGAGTGCCATGATCTGGTGAAGGGAGTGGAGTTGGACCAAGGGTTGGACTTGATGATCTCGGAGGTCTTTTCCAACCCAATCCATTCTATGATTCTATATTTTCAGGGCTAATAATCCTTTCAAGGATTGTTTTTCCTGCTTTCTCAGGAACTTACATTTTTAAAGCTATAATTTAGTCTATTTACCACCAGTGATAACAACAGCTGATCCTATTCACAAACCTCACATGAAAATGGCATTTGTTCCTGTAATTAAGGGTGGACATAGAACAGCAGACACGAGCATTTGCAGAAGCAAAACCATGTTCAAATAAATGAGCCAGATGATAAGCTATAAAAAAATAAGCAGCAAAGACGACTCCAGGAATATAAAAACATGCAAGTATTTGTGTCAAGGTAGCACTTCTGAGTCACCACCACACCCGTGATCCCCACACTTATTCCACCTACATTTCTGGTACTTCAGCACCTTGGCTGGGTTACGTAATGGTTTCTTCCTTCATTCAGTGTCTTATTGGGATGCTTTATCACCAATTTTACTGTCCCAAAACCAAAAATGAATTAATTTTGCCTTGCAAACCAGAATATTTCTGTTGCTTTCACAGCCACTAGAATTCTCCTTTTTTATTTTTTTCCTGGTTTGACAACACTGTTGCCACTTCTGACTCTTCCCTCTTCTTTGCCCCTCTCATCCAATATTCCTCAAATCCTAAAGATGACTTTGCACCCTCTCAGAGGAGGCATTTCCATTGTAAATATGAATGTCACTTGCAGTTTCAACGAGCCTGCCTGGCTTTATATCAGTCAGGACTGATAAGTGACCTCCAAAATCCTTGATATCTTCTCTGTTTGAATAAAAATGCACACACAGAACCTCTAACCCACTGTACCTACTGCAGTGGGTGATCACACCAGGACACATTCTAAATGTTTCACTGGTCATGCCATGTTGTCTTTGGAAAGAACATAATGAAAGAATAAGTGCAGGTTGTGCTAAATTTCCACACACTTTCTCTCCTATTTGCAAATCCCAGGAAACCAGATGACAACCCAAAATAAGCAATAAGCTTCCTTTTTTTTTTTAACAAATGTGAAAAGGCAGTGAGGGAATTACATTTCTACTGTATTCAACCTTGCCAAAATTGAGGAAATGTTATTTAATGCAGATGATAAAGCCTTTCCTTCTGTGTAAAGAGTCTCACTATCTACTTCAGAAGCATCAGGCTGCTTGGAAGGTGGGGGAGGCTCATTCCCACAACTCCAGCAGCCTCCATCATTTCTGTTCTAGTCTCTGGCAGCGTTAATTACTGAGTAACCTCATCTCAAATCTGTGACATTAATGACAAAGATCTCACAGGCTCGACAGCCCATGTGCTAAACGTGATACGGAAATGGTTCCCACTCCTCTTTCCTGTGCTTGATATCCCTGGGTGTATTTGAATTTAAAAATCCCTCATTTTTCAGCAAATGGAGTTGTTCACATAAACATGTGTTGCACAAAAACTACTGACTGCAACACTTTGGAGTTTCTCTTTTTGTTTTATAAATAGCTGTAAAGAGAGTGGAATAAATTCTCTTCATTTCTTCCAAGAGCTTTTTTCGCCTGTGTACAACAGATGTTGTTTCCACAAATTAGTTTCTAATTTCTTTCATAACTCAGTCAGAACAGCCCTTCAATTCCTAGTCAGGGAATAGATTTAGTGCTGCACATAATTCTTGTAATTATGTAACAAAACTGCACTTTACTGGGTGAAAACCTGGGCCATCAATCATTGTGTTTAGTGGAAGGGCAACTTAATCTTCTGTTGCACCAGCTGTGGTACAACACGCCGAGGATTCCTTGGATTTGCACAGCCTGAAGAAGAAATGAGGACTGGGAGGGGTAAGAAAGAGGGGGACAGCAAGTGGGGCAGGTCCAGGGTGTTATCTGCAATATCTGGGCTCACCAGCAAAGCCACACACAACTCCTCCCACACCAGTCTGCAATCTGAGCTCAGTTGTTTTCCACTCATCAAAATGCAGTTGACAATCAGAAATCATAAAGCAAATAAAGTTCCTCCTCTTAAGAAACAACAACAACAACATTAACACTTTGCTGGTTCAAAATAGAAGAAGAAATAAAACTGCTTGCCTGGCTCAGGTGAGCAGCTTGGACACCTGGTGGATGTACAGCTTTGAAGTTCAGCACAAGAACTGCACATGTCACACCATAAAATGAAAAGTGACAGAGAGAGCATGGGCAATATGGGCAGTTACACTGTGAAAGACACTGTTGGTACAGTTGTAGCACTAGGAACAAAATTATTTTAAACAGCTTGCCTTTTTCTTTTATTTTTAGAGTATGATTTACTTATTAAAATGGAAATGCTTTTTCACTTTTCTTTCAAAGCTGTTACATTGCCAGCCACTAAAGCTGAAGTTGCTGACTTATTACCAAGTGCAGAATACAGAACACATTGAAATTCCTCCAGGAGGTCACACACAGGCACCCAAAGGCAAGAGAAACTCCAGGGGTTCCTGAGAGGGTTTTCAAGAACCTGATTAGCAGCTCTGCTCCCCCATGAAAGAGGTTCACTGCTGCCTTTGGTAACCCACCTGCAATCCCTGTGCACTCCCAGCACACACTTAATGCAACTTTCATACAAAAATGCTGCAGGGCTAAAGGGATTAGAATTTCTGAGAGAACAAGTTATTTCAGGGGAAGCAGCACAATGAAGTCATCATAAAATGTGAGGATTGTCTCTCACTTCCCTGTCTCCTTTTATTTTTATTTTTTTAATAGGGAATGGGGTGAGAAAGTCGTTTCAACAGTTGGATTCTGCTACATATCCTATCCACGTGTATCAACACTGGAGAGGGAATGAAGGAGAAGACACTTTAGTAGTTCCCAGTGACAGGAAAAGGGGCAATAGGCACAAACTAAAATGCAGGAAGGTTCAAGAAAATATATCTTTACTGGGAGGGTGACCAAACACTGAAACAGGATGCCCAGAGTGGTTGTTGATTCTTCATCTTTGGAGACTGGACACAGTCCTGGACAACCTACTTGAGCAGGGGGTGGATTAGAGAATTCTGTGATTCTTCTTGGCTTTGAGAAAGAAAAAAAACCACCTAAAAAACAAAAATACAACAACAACAAAAAAAAAAGGAAATATGATCTTCCCACAAGTTTTATCCTACAGTGTCAGGAAAAACAAAACAAAAAACAAGCACATCCTTTGGCCAAACTTGAGACTCAAATATGATACCACAATAATACAACTGAATAAAGCTCTTCTCTTCATAATCACACTTGATACAACAGGAGGGAAGAAATTCAGGAAAATGCTGTGCACTTTTGGTGGCATCAAACTCCACCCCTGGCCCCCAGTCCTGAACTGCATCCAGACTGCATGGTTATAACTTCCCCTAAATTACTGACCCAACTGGTGAGCACTGAAACAAAACCTTCAGACAGAATGTAAAGAATTCAAACTAATTAACAGTTCCAAGAGGAAAACAGGCACAGGGGTTAAGAAGAATAATTAAAATACAGAAAGCCCACAGGCTTGATGAACATCCTTATATTATCAGTGTTGCGAGAAAAAGGTTACTGTTAGCTTGGAGTGAGACTGAGTTTACAGAAGGAGGTGCTAATCTACTGCTTTGACCTTCCCCATGTTAGAAAATTTCTGTCTGAGTATTGGCTTGGACAGAGGCACTCTGTGCTGGGTTAGGACCTGGATGGAGGGCCAGCCCAGAGAGTGCTGGTGAATGGAGCTGCATCCAGCTGGCGGCCGGTCACCAGTGGTGTTCCCCAGGGGTCTGTGTTGGGTCCAGTCCTGTTTAACATCTTTATTGATGATTTAGATGAGGGGATTGAGTCCATCATCAGCAAATTTGCTGATGACACCAAGCTGGGAGGGAGTGTCGACCTGCTGGAAGGCAGGAGGGCTCTACAGAGGGATCTGGATAGACTTGAGAGATGGGCTGATTCCAATGGGATGAAGTTCAATAAGGCCAAGTGCAGGTCCTGCCCTTTGGCCACCCCAACCCCCTGCAGCGCTCCAGGCTGGGCACAGAGTGGCTGGAGAGCAGCCAGGCAGAAAGGGACCTGGGGGGACTGAGGGACAGGGAGCTCAACAGGAGCCAACAGTGTGCCCAGGTGGCCAAGAAGGCCAAGGGGATCCTGGCCTGGATCAAAACTAGAGTGGCCAGCAGGCCCAGGGCAGTGACCCTTCCCCTGGACTCTGCTTGAGTGTTGTGTTCAGTTCTGGGCCCCTCAGTTCAGGAAAGAGATTGAGGGGCTGGAGCAGGGCCAGGGAAGAGCAACGAGGCTAGAGAAGGGACTGGAGCACAAGTGCTGTGGGGAGAGGCTGAGGGAGCTGGGGGTGTTCAGCCTGGAGAAGAGGAGGCTCAGAGGTGACCTCAGCACTGTCTGGAACTGCCTGAAGGGAAGTTCTGGCCAGGTGGGGGTTGGTCTCTTCTCCCAGGCACTCAGCAATAGGACAAGGGGGCACGATGGGCTCAAGCTCTGCCAGGGGAAATTGAAGTTGGAAATCAGAAAAAACTTCTTTGCAGAGAGAGTGCTCAGGCATTGGAATGGCCTGCCCAGAGAGGGGGTGGATTCCCCATCCCTGGAGGTTTTTCAACTGAGCTTGGCCGTGGCACTGAGTGCCATGATCTGGTAAAGGGACTGGAGTTGGCCCAAGGGTTGGAGTTGATGATCTCGGAGGTCTTTTCCAACCCAACTGATTCCATGATTGTCAACTCTTAGCAAAAAAACAACACTTCTAATAACTCTTCCATGGCCTGTACATTAAACAACTATTATTCTGCTCTTTTGGCTACTTGTTCTTTGTCCTGATGAACTGCCTTCTCTGTTCCTGTGAACAGGTATAACTTGAATGCAATCTGTGGCTTAGGAACACCAGAGTCAGTGACCTCAGAAGTACCAAGAAACTGCAATTTATCTTTGGTGACAAGATAAAAATTCCTCAAGGAGATCAGAGGTGACAACCCACTCCCTAAAAGTTTGCCATACCCTTCCAGGTATCAGTACTTAAATGATAAAATAGAAGATTTCAATGTTGTTTGTTGTTTTACCACTAAAAAACAGAAAATATGAAAATTATTTCTCCAGGAAAATTCCCTGCTGCTGCTGCAAAGACATTCCAGGATTTTTTGACTCCCACACATAGGAAGGCAACATTGTTTATGAACATTTTGGTTTTCCATTGCTTAATTTATGACTTATCTAGATCTATGGATTTCCAGAAGTCTAATTACATGATTTTTTAGAAAAGAACAACTTAAAAAATAGGGCACACTCTGAAAAATAAATCTTTGTGTTTGCAAAATAGCTCTCACAAGACTCAAACCATTCATATCTGATAGCAACAGAATGAATAAAATCCATCTTTTTAATTATTGTTGACACACCAGGACTTTTTCAAGATCAAACATAATGTTCTGAACTGATAATTTTATTGCCCTTAATGCCCTCATTACTTAAGTTAAAAATTGAAATGTGTTGTACAAAATAACTACAGCTGGAATGATTCCAATCCACTTCAATCAACTGCAACAAAAGAAAAAAAGAAAAAAAAAACCACCAAAATACTCAGCAGAAAGACCCAATGTTTCAAAAGGGGAAATTTAGGTGGAGGCAGAGAAACTAAAATGGACTGAGAGCTTCAGAGCACAGAGGAAATTCTGAATTTCATTAAGACAAAAAGGTCCAACCTCTGCCTGGAATTCCTCAAGCCAGAACTCCTCTGCTTGTAAAATGGAATAATTATGGAACACTTGGATATGCAGGAGTTTTATAAAGCAACAGAGGAAAGACTTACCAACGAATATTATTTCTTAAGATGAAGAAAATTACAAAGTAAAATTGCACATAGTCAGACTGAGTTAGACACTGCATTAAAAATGCAGCCAAAAAATTATTCAGCCATAAAAAAAAAGGTAAGTAAACATGGGCAATGATGAAACAGCAATAATTAAAGCTAAAATATGGAAGTTGCACCATAAAACATTGTGTTCATAGCAGAGGATGTTGAACATGGAGGAAACGGGGAGGGAATGCAGAAATAAAATTCAAAAAATCATGTGCAAGCAAAAATTTAAAACACAACAGCCAGATAATTCCAAACCCACAAATTTGGACAAAACAGCAAATAAAACTGCAGTTTCTTGGTTTTTAAGAAATTCAGTGAAATATGTCATCATCCTTAAATAAAATCAACTATAAAATAAAGCAGGTGGGAGCAGGGAAAGGAGTGCAAGGGGTTGATTTTAAGTAGATTCAGAAGCTTTAAAATACAAGTTTTGAAGAAGAAAATCAAGGCGTGGGGATGAGGTAAAAATAGGACAATATATAACCAGCTTTAAGCACAAAAGCTGTACAGTCCAGAATACAACTTTTAGGTTTCCTCCAGAAAAAAAAAAAAAAAGAGAAAAAACCCCAAACCCACGAAGAAAAGGTTCATCACTGAAATGAAGATTATATGTAACAAAACAAGATTTTTAAAGTGAGTAGCAAATTTGTCAAAGTGGAGATGATGATGAGTTGCTTTGGAGGCTTCTAATGCTGGATATCACTGAGGGAAGTTCCTGAAGTGCTGTTTGTTATTGAGCATATTCACAAATCACCCAAACATGTGGGACAAGAGCTGCAATGAGATTTCTTGGAAAACAAAATTAGGAGGAACACTCAAAGGGAAGGACTGGAATCTTACACATATAGGAGGTGAAGACTGGAATAATAAAGAATTCTACCTTAAAGAACTAAACCAAGCAAAGGTGCTTAGAAGGTTACTTGAAGACTGAAAATCTGCATTTCTGTTATGAAATCAAACAGGAAGAAAAATATTTGTTTTACTTGAGGGCAGGTTTATTCCACAGCATAAAAACACAGTGTCCGTGGAAAGGCCAGTGGCATCAGTGATGCAGAATTGAAATAACACCCAGAAGAGGGAAGGAAATTCATTCCCACTGTAGTTTGTATAGATGGGAACAGTTTTCATACAGGCTCTGAAGTTCAGTCATCTGTGGAGAAGGAGGATTTATCCAAGTGGGGAGAGATAAAATAAGATTTACCAGAACTGCAAGAACACGAGCCCACTTCACAAGTGCACACATTTTCCAAATGAGGTTGAGATAGCACATTTAGGTATCATGATAAATGAATTAAAAGGAATTAAACACCACTGGGGACGGTGCATATGTAGCAATACAACACATCCACAGCAAAGCAAAAGAAACTTTCACCTAGATGGAGTCCTTTAATGCTGGGCAGTTAAGAGTTTTATTTTGAAGCACCTCAGTTAAACATGTTTTTAAAAAAGGTTTCATTCCCATGTAAATTTGCATGGTTTCAGGACTGATAAGGCAGAAGCACTTTGGAATCACTACATTTTTACCTAAGCAACACTAAGCTTGTCACTATTGGCACTGAACCAATCCATATTTCAACTGAAAACACAGCTCCATATTTTTTGATTTATGTGTTCTGGAAGGAAATCTAACCTAGGCATGAATGATCTATGACAGGCACTGAGCTATGGGAAGTATTTCCCTCCTCTCCCAGTTTTCCTGTTTTCTCTCATTTTGCACTGAGCGTGTTCCAGCTTATCAGGTGTCTCCAGCCTTGGCCAAAACTAATGACTCCAGCAATGGCCATCCAAGTCTTGAACTAAGAGACTCCCAAATATCCCAGCAGATAGGGTAGAAAACTGTCCTGAGGATGTTTCAGCTGCCCACACCTCTCAGGTAAACCCTTCCAGAAAGTCTCCATCAAACATTCCTTCATTTCCCTCATCAGAATGACTTTTCCAAATCACAACCACATCCCATCCCAGCCTTAATTCCCTTTTCATGCCAGTGCTCCAGAGCAGCAGGATTGGATAGCACAACTCCCCACAGCTGACTGAAGCTGTGGAAAAGCAGCCCCAGCATCGAACAGGGCAGGAATAAGCAGTTTTTGCTTGATGATCACCCTTGCAATCGATAAAGGTAATATTAATTTAGAGACAAACACCACTAGCAACTGGCATGGGGTTTGTGTCAATCATTAGACTCCAAAAGAGCTCTCTCCTAAAGAAGATGCCAACCCTCACCCTGACACAGAAAGGTTTGATAATAATGGCACACTCATCAAGGCAGATACACTGACATTAAACCACAGCAAGTTAAAAATAGTAATAGAATAGCATCAGGAGGGGAACGGAATGGAACGGAATAGAATAGAATAGAATGGAATAGAATGGAATAGCATCAGGAGTGGAATGGAATGGAACAGAATAGAATAGAATGGAATGGAATGGAATGGAATGGAATGGAATAGCATCAGGAATGCAATGGAATAGCATCAGGAATAGAATAAAATAGAATAGAATCAGGAACAGCACTGAACAGCACAGAACAGAATAGAACAGAACAGAACAGAATAAAACAGAACAGAATAGAACAGAACAGAACAGAATAAAACAGAACAGAACAGAATAAAACAGAACAGAACAGAACAGAACAGAACAGAACAGAACAGAACAGAATAGAACAGAACAGAATAGAACAGAACAGAATAGAACAGAACAGAATAGAACAGAACAGAATAGAACAGAACAGAATAGAACAGAACAGAATAGAACAGAACAGAATAGAACAGAACAGAACAGAACAGAACAGAACAGAACAGAATAGAACAGAACAGAATAGAACAGAACAGAATAGAACAGAACAGAATAGAACAGAACAGAATAGAACAGAACAGAATAGAACAGAACAGAATAGAACAGAACAGAATAGAACAGAACAGAATAGAACAGAACAGAACTGAATAGAATAGCATCAGGAATGGAATGGAATGGAATAGCATCAGGAATAGAATAAATAGAATAGAATCAGGAATAGAATAGAACAGAACAGAATAGAATAGCATCAGGAATGGAATGGAACGGAGTAGCATCAGGAATAGAATAGAGTAGAATATAGAATAGACTATAGAATATAAAATAGAGTAGAAATCAGTTCCTTTCAACAGCATGCCAGTTACTCACTGGGTTGAAAAGATAAATGTTTGGTTGGCCTTCCTGTCAAAACAGTACTATTTTATTTACATATTATGTTTCCAAAACAGTTGTAATCTTTAATACTGTACCACAGAAGCCAAGTGAGCTTCAGGAGCTGAATGAACTAACGTGGATATGTGGAGCAGAACAGCAGATGGCTCCCAGTGCTCCTCAGCAATGGGTTGGGCATTAGCATTTGATGATTTTTATTTTTTTAAAGTCATCCTCATCACCTCTGTGTCCATTTATGATACTATTTCAGGGACAGGGTCATCAAAGCATAACAGGTGGCAGCATAATGGTTTCTGTTAATAGCAACTCATACGTTAAATTCCACCACAGTTCTTGTGCATCTCCACTTTGCCTTCTTGAAAGTATTTAAAAATTTCTCCTCTTTTTATCCCATTTGGGAAAAAAATAATTAATTTTCCAACAAGACATTCGCCACTTGCTGTAGGTCACTGGAAATTTGGTTTTCATTGCCCTCATTGAATCTGCTTTCTTCCAGCACAGGAAAAAACAGCAAGCACAGGATTTGCAACCTGGCCAAGGACACCATTCCCATGTGTGGAAAAGGGAGGGAGTGGGAAAGGAGTGACAGAGCAAATGTGGGTACAAATCAGCACTCAGCCTGAAGCAGCAGCTACAATTCCCATTAGGCACCAACACAGTATTTCTGTCTAAATATTTTAAATAAATAAAACTCCCACATTATTTCCCCCATGGCAAAACTACAAAGAAAAATGCCTGTGTAAGAGACTTAGAAAAACATATTTACAGGGGGCAAAATATTCAGTTGAGTTTGATTTATTTATTTTCAATACCAATGAGTTTCTTGAGCAAACACTTGGACTGAAATGCCAGCAGTGACACGCAGGTCCTTTTCCTGCATGGCTGAAACCAGTTTAGAACTAGAAATGAGCACAAATATTTGGTTCATTGTAGTAGACATTAGTGTTGGATGTTGCTTATTATCTTGTTTAATATTCACTTGCATTGGTTTTCCCCACAGCTTTTGCACATATCTTTATTAAAATTAATTAAATAAATAAAGAGACACATATTCCCACCTATCAAGATAAAGGTTAAACTATCTCACTGCTCCCTCTTTTGCCTGTGATAATCTGATTGTGGAAATATCACAGTTTTCAGCAAACCAAAATTAAACTTTCAAGAGGGCAATGCAACTTTTCTTACTTTCTGAAATGCACAAATCAGTTGTGTATCTCACCTTTGGCACTGTGAATATTCCCTGAAAGATGAAGGGTTTCACTCCACTACATATAAGCTCATGGACTCTTAATTTTATGAGTAGCCCAAATAGACAGTTCAGGGGTTTTAGTCATTTACAGAAAAAAAGTATGTGAATATGATGGTGAAAGCTTTTATCAATAGTTTGCAACTTGGGAAATCATTTTAATTTAAAAATCAATTGCACCAACTCTTGCAATAAGTAGTAAAAACCAACCCACACAATAAATGATTATCTGGCAAGTTCTATTCAATCTGCCATGAATATGATGAGATATGTAAATAACTAAACACTTCACTGAGTCAGGTAGATGGACCTGTCAGCAAGAGTTAATTTTATCCAAATCAAAAATGAAACCCCTTATTCAATGAGAATTATGTGAAATTTCACATGCAGCCTATTTTTGTTTAACACTTGGAGCAACATTAATTGTTTCCCACAGAGACAAGGTCTTATCTGCCCTGGTCAGATTCCACACACCCAACCATACATGATCAGCCCTAAAAGGTCTCTTTGGTGATTCTCACTTTTAATGAACTGGCTGGAATTCATTAGACAATAATTGTAAGGAGGTTTCACAGATAAGCCTCTGTCTTTAGGGGGCATGGCACTGACAGACAGCAATTTTGCTCCAAAAGAAAGAAAATCCACAAGCCTTCCTTGCTAAATGAACCGTGGATATTAATCTGAAACCCTCCATGAATGAGGGAAGACACAAAGAGCAGAAAAGAAGGTACCTGACACGTGGGCTAATGGGCTTCATTCCACTCCCAATTTACACCATTCGTGCCCAGGTGAAACTCCATCAACTTTCAGCACTGACAAAAATTGCATTTGTCAAGACAAAACTTCCACACTTCTATTTTGCACTGAAACTTTTGCAAAGGTTAAAACCCAACTATTTCTGTGCCAGACAACAGGTGGTTTGTAGTTGTCCTGCTGCTTGGACAGGTACAAGATCTGGAATTCAATCAGATGCTTTAATGCTACAGAACTCAAGTTGTTACCTGAAGAAATACTGATGGGTTTTTTGCCAACAGGGTCTAATAATGCAGCACTGGGAAGGCCTTTAACAGACTGGTTTGTTAATTAATTAACTGAGGACAAAGCTGAACCACTGAGTCATTTCATCTTAGGAATTACAATTAAACAACCATGTCTCACAGGCAGATCTTCCTCTTGCTGTGTCCCAGAACAAAGGATGGTTGCACAGGGGCAGAAGAGACGTAACCCAGCCCATCCTGTGCATACTGGTTGCCAACAATAAGAGCTTAAAAAATAAGTATATGAACAGTACTATAATTTTGTATTTGACCTGAGCAAGAAATCCATGATTTCAGGGCATGCCCAATCAGACATCACATCTGCCCTTCTATATTAGCTAACCTTGGACGGATTTTTCATCCAGGAGCCCATCACATCACCTTTCATACTCTGTTATACTTTATGTACTTAAACCACTAAAAAGACACACCTTGAGTGCTGTGTCCAGTCCTGGGCCCCTCAGTTCAGGAAAGATCTTGAGAGGCTGGAGCGGGTCCAGAGAAGAGCAACAAGGCTGGAGAAGGGACTGGAGCACAAGTGCTGTGGGGAGAGGCTGAGGGAGCTGGGAGTGTTTAGCCTGGAGAAGAGGAGGCTCAGAGGTGACCTCAGCACTGTCTGGAACTGCCTGAAGGGAAGTTCTGGCCAGGTGGGGGTTGGTCTCTTCTCCCAGGCACTCAGCAATAGGACAAGGGGGCACGATGGGCTCAAGCTCTGCCAGGGGAAATTGAAGTTGGAAATCAGAAAAAACTTCTTTGCAGAGAGAGTGCTCAGGCATTGGAATGGGCTGCCCAGAGAGGGGGTGGATTCCCCATCCCTGGAGGTTTTTCAAGTGAGCTTGGCCGTGGCACTGAGTGCCATGATCTGGTAAAGGGACTGGAGTTGGCCCAAGAGTTGGACTTGATGATCTCAGAGGTCTTTTCCAACCCAATCAATTCTATGATTCTATGACTGCCTTACAGACATGGAAACCTACCAGAGCACTTCTCTGACAGTGAGTAGAGTCATCTGAAAGCCACGAAGCAGAGCCCGGTGGGCTTTCTCAGCTGCAGCTCAGCCACCCTCAGCCACTGCATCTGGAGACACCCATGTACTCACCAGTTTCCCAGATTTAGCCTGAAATGGAAATGCCTGCAACCCATTTCAGCTGCAGGAATGGCCCTCTGTACGCCCAGATGTGCCAAGGGCTGCCTGTGCTTGTGATCATGGCCCAGCTGTTCCTTTCCCTGCAAAGGAGAAGCAAACAAGTAGAGTGGCGTGTGAGGCTGAGCTGGCAAAATGCCAATTGCCCAACAGAGAGAGAAAGAATCCACCTCAACCAAGGGAAAAGGAGGGACAGGGAAAGAAACAAAACCCAAAGTAGCAAGTTTATTATATTATACAACAGAAAGACAACTAAAAACAGAATATGATATAATACATATATCTACAAATGTGAGGGAAAAAACCAAACTAACAACAAATAGCTATGGAGTCACCCAACCCAATAATACAGATTCCAATCACCCAAACCCCACAAAACCTCCCAAAAACTCTTCCAGAGAAACCTTCCAGCAAGAGAGGAGAAAATGAACAAGCAAATGTTCCCTCCCTGGATAACAGAGCGGGGATGGGGCAAGGCCTGATCTCGGCAGGGCAGGGCAGGGCAGGGCAGGGCAGGGCGGCCTCAGGGGCTGAGGCAAAGACCAAAAGAGACAGAAGCTCCACCTCCCTCTCTTTTTATACTTCTTGACACTTCTTTATGATGTCAGATGATATGAAATACCTCTTTGGTTGCTTAATTCAGGTGATGTTTGTCCCTTCTAATCTATGTCACATCCTTTGGGCCTGTGGAATTGAGGCCTGGCTGAGGCCTGGCTGGAACTGAAGCCAAAACTACCACAACAGGGAACGCCAATACCAAGCCCTGCAGGTGCCCTGGGACTTGGGAGAGAAAGGGGATCATTACAAGGCAATTAAAGGCCATTGTTTCCTTGGGGAACTTTGCCTGAAGGATGTGGGATGCCCAGGACTATGCTGGAATGGATTGTTCCATCCATCATCATCACCATCACCACAGGCTTAGTTCTACCCTCATTATTAGGTGTTATTACTTTAGGCTGCTGTATAGAGTTTGATTGATGTTTTTCCTGTCAAAGTCGTACACAGCCTACCAGAAACACTATGGATTACAACACAGAAAGGGGGAAAACTGGAGTTGGATCAAGGGTTGGACTTGATGATCTTGGAGGTCTTTTCCAACACAATAAATTCTATGAAAACCACATTATTTTATCAATTCATTGATTCATTCAGAAATATGGGAGAAGAAAAAAAAAGAAAAAAGAAAAAAAGGAAAAAGGAAAGGAAAAAGGAAAGGAAAAAGGAAAGGAAAAAGGAAAGGAAAAAGGAAAGGAAAAAAGGAAAGGAAAAAGGAAAGGAAAAAGGAAAGGAAAAAGGAAAGGAAAGGAAAAAGGAAAGGAAAAAGGAAAGGAAAAAGGAAAGGAAAAAGGAAAGGAAAAAGAAAAGGAAAAAGAAAAGGAAAAGAAAAGGAAAAAGAAAAGGAAAAAGAAAAGGAAAAAGAAAAGGAAAAAGAAAAAAAGAAAGAAAAAAAAAGAAAGAAAAAGAAAACAAAGAAAAACAAAACAAAAAAGAAAACAAAACAATAAAGAAAACAAAACAATAAAGAAAACAACAAAAAAAGGAAAGAAAAAAGAAAAGAAAAAAGAAAAGAAAAAAGAAAAGAAAAAAGAAAAAGAAAAGAAAAAGAAAAAAGAAAAGAAAAAAGAAAAGAAAAAAGAAAGAAAGAAAGAAAAAGAAAGAAAAAGAAAGAAAAAAGAAAAAAAAGAAAAAAAGAAAAAAGAAAAAGAAAGAAAAAGAAAGAAAAAAGAAAAAAAAGAAAAAAGAAAAAGAAAGAAAAACAAAGAAAAAGAAAGAAAAACAAAGAAAAAGAAAACAAAACAAAAAAGAAAACAAAACAAAAAAGGAAGCAGCAAAGAAAAAAGGAAGCAGCAAAGAAAAAAGGAAGCAGCAAAGAAAAAAGGAAGCAGCAAAGAAAAAAGGAAGCAGCAAAGAAAAAAGGAAGCAGCAAAGAAAAAAGGAAGCAGCAAAGAAAAAAGGAAGCAGCAAAGAAAAAAGGAAGCAGCAAAGAAAAAAGGAAGCAGCAAAGAAAAAAGGAAGCAGCAAGAAAAAAGGAAGCAGCAAAGAAAAAAGGAAGCAGCAAAGAAAAAAGGAAGCAGCAAAGAAAAAAGGAAGCAGCAAAGAAAAAGGAAGCAGCAAAGAAAAAGGAAGCAGCAAAGAAAAAAGGAAGCAGCAAAGAAAAAAGGAAGCAGCAAAGAAAAAAGGAAGCAGCAAAGAAAAAAGGAAGCAGCAAAGAAAAAAGGAAGCAGCAAAGAAAAAGGGAAACAGCAAAGAAAAAGGGAAACAGCAAAGAAAAAGAAAACAACAAAGAAAAAGGAAAACGTCAAAGAAAAAAGAAAAAATGCTACAATAGTAAGAAGATTTCAATCACAGGCAGAGCAAAAGGCTGTAGACTGAAAGGGAAATCAAGATTTGAGATATCGTGCCCAACTTCTTTTAAAAGAAGTTATTCAGCACAGAATTTAGAAGGGAAAAAAATGAACTCCTGAGTTAGTCAAAGTGTGGCACTGAAATTACTGCAGCCACTCTGCAATTCTGGCACCAACATTATCCCATTGGTCCTGAAAACTACAGAGTAATAGTTTAAAATAGATTATATACTGGAAAATATAATGTATTTTTAAGCTTTACATATTTTTATATATAAACAGCGTTGTAAAAAATGAAAGAAAACAACTAAGAGAATAAATTCCTGAGTGAAATGGACACAGTTTAAAGATACCCTGGTAAAGGTTTTCAGAGGAAAAATACCAAAGGAAAATGATGGCAGTTAATCAGGAACATGAAGGAGACACTTCACAGACAAAACCTTTGTATGGGGAAACAGAAAGGAAAACAAATTAGATCAAACTGAAAAATAAAATGCTTCAGTCATTGTGAACTAAATGCAAATGTGCATCGAAATGAAGTTGCTTATCAGACTCGGGGGGGCACACAGACCATCAAAGATAAATTGAAATTGTTGCTGAAAGCCTAACCAAGCTCTTCCCATTTGCAGGAGAAGATGAGAGGTCCACACTCTTAAGTCAGTCATTTAAAAAATTAATCAAGCTGAAGCTCAACAGGAGTGATTTTCAACAAAGAAACAAAAATATCAAACTGCAACACACTTTGTGTAGCAGATGATAATTCAGTCATGAATTGCAACACAACATCAAGTTACAAGTCACATGTCCTACCACTTGTATCCTATAAAAAAGGAACAAAAAATAACTTAACACAAGCCTAATCTTTAGGAAGGTTAATGCACAAGGTGATCACAGAACTACAGAGAAGTCTAATTTGTATCAGGAAAACAGAGCAATTAAAATAATATCATTGTTCACTATCTTTGGAAGCAAAGATGCCTTTTGTTCAAACAAATTGCTCCACATATCTATGTGGAGTCTTTGAAGAAGTGTGTGAGGACAGATGAGCAGGTGTTCATTAATTTATTAGTGTATTTGCACCCTTGAGAAATAAATAAAACCCCCAAACAAACAAAAAACCCCAGAAAACACACATTTTCAGTGATGGCCTTGAAAGACATCATATCTTTCTGGGAAGGGGCAGCCTCTCAGTGCAGCACAGAGTAAAACAGCAACTCTGCATTAATTATCACCTACATAATTGAAATGTGATTGTCAGTGAGACCCATCAGGATCTGAAACAGAGATTTGTGACCTGGACAAGTGACAACCTGTGTATTGTACCAAGTATTTTACAATAATCAACTCCTGGAGAGCAGGAAAGCACCTCATATGAGATGCATGAAATGATGGGGGTGTCAGGTGAAATTCAACATTAACAAACAAAAATGGGAAAAAATAACAAGAAATATAATGATGGGTTTGAAAATGACTGTTTGCATTAGAAAAGGGGCAGAGGAGTGAGTGAGGAGGGTGGGGGTTTAGCTTGGAGAAGGTGGTTTTTAAACAGAAAATTAGAAAGTGTCCAGTAGCAATCACAGTGTGACTGTGTTGTGAATACTCTTCAGTACTTTCCTGAAAGAGCAGAATAATAAGAGTGAGGTGAGTTGGACTCGATGATCCTTGTGGGTCCCTTCCAACTCAGAATATTCTGTGTGATTCTGTGTGAGCACAACCATCAGTGTGGCTTTAATTTAATGGTAGGTACTATGTAATATTGAAAAGTGATTTGAGGAGGGAGGAAAAGGTGTCACGATTTTTAATTATTTACTTTCACATCAGGCTGTACTTAGATTTTTTTTCCTATACCCCTGAAAATGCTCCACTTAACTGTTACCCCAAATCCAGCCAAATTCTTTGTTCAAAGCAATGGAATTGGTTCAAGACTCTCTAATGTCTTGGGCTTCTCAGAGGATAAAGCCTCACTGTTGATTCTACCAGTTTTAAACTCCTCCAGAGTTTCTTTAAGTGAACAAGAGAAGGAATTTCACCTCACCCTTTCATGAAGAGATGGGAATTCTTCAGCCTCAAGTTTTACTTCATTAGCCATCCATTCATGGAATTGGCATATTCAGGGGCTTGGACCTTTCATGATTTCTGTTTTTCTCTTGAACATTTGATAGATCCCAGACACCTTGATTCTGGGACACCACATACATTTTAGAAAAATATGATATAAAGTTTCCACAAAGACATTAAATTGCAAAAAAATCCTTCATTAACCACCTTTTGTGTTGAGGTTCTTCCCTCTATAAGTCCAGAGCTCCTGCAGCACTTGGAAGCCACAAAGCACAGCCTAATGGTCTTTAAACTTACAACTTATTTTAAAATAAGTTTTAATTATTAATTTTAATAATTTTATAACTTCAAACTATATTACCAAATGCTCCAGCACCTTTTCAGCTGGAGTGACACAAGTCTGCAGAGAGGATAAGAACTACAAACCATTTCCTAGCTGGCCCCACCACCAAACAGCTTCTAAAAACTTTTGGCCTCTCCATCATTGCATGAAACAACTGAAAATTTAGTCCTCTTGCATTAGCTTTTTAATTGCAAGAAAATAAAGTTACTGTACCAGGACTGCTGTTTAACCAAAGCATTCAGAGTATAAATCATCTCCAGGAGCTCAAATGCTCTCCAGAAAAATGAAGTTAAACCAGAGTGATGTGAGCAGATAGTTACACCACACCCTACCTGCTAAATCAAGAATTAAAATGTATCCAGATGTTTAAGGATGTTCTGTGAGGACTCAGCCCTGCTCTCCAGTCACAGGGAAAAAAGATTTTTCTGCACATTCAAGTACATGCAAAGTTGTTTTGTGGAGGCTGAAATCTTTTCTGGCAAGTCTAAGGGTAACTAAAGTTAGATTTTTTAGACTGAAGAACTAATATCTTCATTAAGAAATTCTAGTAAAATACAGTTTATTCATCTATTAAAAAAGGTCCTCAAACCAACCCCCTGCAGATTCTCCACATGCTCCTAAATGTGGGAAAATTTGCACTTGTCACACATGTTTAAAACTTTAATCAAAGCATGTCAGTGCCTCAGATAATGAGAGATTTTTCCCTGTGGTGAAATGGTGGTAATGAAGGTTGGGGGATTACCAGATACATTCAGATAAACTGAGACCTGCCTCCTCTCTGAGCTGTCACATGTTAAGGTGTCCTCACCCTCCAGCCCAGGTACTTGACTCCCTGCTTTCCAAAACCTGCATATCAACAACTTTCATCATTAATAACTGTCATCACAGGCTACAAAACATTTATCTAAAACTATAGTTTTTGAATTTTCAGTCACTTTGATCCAGTTGCCAAACCAGACATGGTAAGTCTGAACAAGCGGTGCTGGAACCAAACCCTGGATGAGGTTGGATCCAGAGCCTTGGGCCACCAGCTCACCCCCACTTCTTACAGATTTCAGACGTCTCTGAAGGGTCACCTGCAGTGCAGGGAGATGCACCAAGTCCACACATCTCTGAAGGCCACAAATCTGAAGTTTATCACCAAAGGAAGGTCCCTTCCAAGCCTTTCTGTGATTCTATGTCCTCAGAAAGTACATAAATATTTGCATCACTCTTCCAAATAGAGAACTATTCTAGAAATAAAAACAAGTTTTCCCACACTCACTCCAAATTACTCTTTAGAAACATGACATCTCACACTGATTTAGAAAAGGTAACTACAGCAGGAGAACATGGAAAGGGATCATCAAAATCTGGACACAGAATCATAGAATGGATTGGGTTGGAAAAGACCTCCCAGATCATCAAGTCCAACCCTTGGTCCAACTCCAGTCCCTTTACCAGATCATGGCACTCAGTGCCACGGCCAAGCTCAGCTGAAAAACCTCCAGGGATGGGGAATCCACCCCCTCTCTGGGCAGCCCATTCCAATGCCTGAGCACTCTCTCTGCAAAGAATTGTTTTCTGCTCTCCAACTTCAATTTCCCCTGGCAGAGCTTGAGCCCATCGTGCCCCCTTGTCCTATTGCTGAGTGCCTGGGAGAAGAGACCAACCCCCACATGACATCCAGATATTGTAGAGGAACCCAATGATAGATAATTGCAAAAAGGAACAGTCCCAAAGGAAAAGAAATCCATTCTTTCTTTGCATGACCACACATCAAACCTCCCAGTTAGGAGTTGTATGTTGAAAAATGATACAAGTACTTCACTGGGTTACAGAAAATCCTAATTTTGGTTTTATATTCACTTTTCACTGTGTTTGCCCATACTTTTTTTTTTCCTTGGGTATGTACAGAATTATTATGTGCCACATTTATGAACAAACTATCCTCAAATTGTGAGAAAAATCTGGGGCTTGCAAACAAAATCTTTCAAAAGTCTCAAACAAATAATCAAACAACTTGGAAATAAAGATGACTGCGAATAAATGTAATAAATTGGAATTGCTACGTGTTCTCCAATATTCAGTTCACAGTTAAACTGATTGTGATGCATGTTTATATTGAAAATACCTTTTTTTGACCTAGCATTTATGTAGATAAAATAATATTTACTCTCTAATCATGACACCAGCATGACTGTCTGCACTAGACTGTGCTGCAGGGACAAGGAACAAAACTAATCAGTGGAGGAGAGTGCTGTACACCTTAAACACACAGGACCACAGAGACATAGCAAGACAAGGAAAAGCATAAGAAAGCTTTCCAAGAAGATTAATAACTGCAAGAGGGGTTGCACAGATGAGCATAAAACTTGAGCACCTCCCTTGTGTCCCCCACCCCAATACAACAGAAATTTATCTGTAGATGTTAATGGAAAACACAAATGCACTGAACAAAAGTGAAGGCCTCGTTTCAGAATTAACACACAAAACTATTTAGGGATATTAAACCATGCCCTACTTTATCCTGATGCTTTCAAGCAATCAGTAACTTTTAAAAAACTTGATGGGAAACCAACATCGCATTTCACAGAGAGACAGTTTATAGTTTTAAGTGCTCGAGTAAAAACCTCCTCATATCATTCTTTGTACACACTTGAAAGCCACTTAGCAGGAATAAATCTGTGCAGAACAACAGTAAAAGACCAGTAAAAAGCTTAATTATTCTGCTTTTATCTGTGGTACGAAAGGGGGATGGAAAAACAAGAATTACTGATAAAACTTGGTTTTAAACTCAGTGATGAAGGGAGGATGGGGAAGAGGACATGAAAACTGGGCCTAATTCCAGAGTTTAAGCAGCACCTCAGGCTTTATGTCCTCATTACTCTCCAACTCCGAGTACCTCTGTATGAAGTAAGGAGGGATCTGTTTCCAGGCCAGTCCATAGAAATGCAGGACGTGAATCAGGACCAAGGAGCTTTTTTTATTCTGGAACAGAAAGCAGCATTTTTCAGCTGAGAACAGCTGCCAAAATTTAGTTTGATCATATTAAATAGAAATAGTAGAGAGGGAAAAGCAGGTGGTTTAAAGAGAACAACGCTGGTAACAAGAAAGGGGAGGATAAGTAGTTTACTACGTTTTCTTTCTAAGGTGAACTTTAGACCTAAAAGTTTGTCTTATGGACATAAACATCTGTTTTAGAATATGCAATTTTGACATTGAAACTTCTGACAAGAACTCATATCCATGCAACATGCAAAGGAAACACAGGTGCTGATTTGGCCTGTTGAATTCGTTATCCAGCACTCCATGTTGTGTCTGGTGTTGCCTGAATTTTGTGATAAGGTGGCTGTAGATAAGGTGCAGTCCAATATTTAACACATTTATAAATAAGATTAATAGATTGGCAACCACACAGCTTTGCCCATGTCCCCAATGGACAATAAGGATTATAGGAGAAGTCTAAATTAACATCTTTGGACCAACAGAAAGGGGGAATCACTTGAGAAAGGAGTGAGATAATGCAGCACATCACCCAAAATCAGTCTGAGCTGCTCCTGGCAGTTTATGACCCAGCTGCCCAAGGCTCAGGCATTTCCTTCTACACAAGGGGACAATTTTATAGACCAAGTGGGCTCAAACTCTCCTAAAACTGAAAAGATTGGACCTGCCCTTAATGTGCACTAAAAGAGCCCAAACTAAACAAATTATCTGGGACAAAGTCATCAATGTGCTATTAAATTCACCTTCTAGCTACCTTTGCAGAGATGCTTT